>NC_043010.1:25000-75000 GCF_006345805.1 Octopus sinensis | reverse complement strand
TCCGGCTGAGTGCTCTACCATTAAGGTAAGCGGCCCATCCCTATATATTACAAAGTAAATAAGAATGTGAAGCTTGAATTAAAAGAAATTTCTATAACTAGTAATTCTAACCCGATTCATTCTTTTGAATTATCATATCGTAAGATGCCAAAAGAAAACGATAGATGTAAAGATACTTTTTTACCTTCCCTTTTGGGAGTTCTGGATGCTAAAGTTTGCTGGAATGGTTGTGATGCCAGAAAGTAAGAAACAAAGGGGAAATGTCATGGCGGCTACTATAGATTTTTTCAATAGAGGATTGTATATAGTGTGTGGTGAACCTGTTTACAGTATGAAGTGGCTCCTACTTATATATATATTGGCGCATAGACTATTGGTTCGGTGTGTTGTGTCTACGAGAAAGACACTTCCAGTGCACTCATCTGAAAAGAAGTACCACCAACAACCGAGGGTTAAACTTGCGACAGACTAGCATCTCGTTCGGTGGGGTGTCTTGTATCGTTGTGTGTTGAAATACATTGGATACCGGGATATTCTGGGGCCTAATGAGCCTGTAGATCAGGCAGAGAACTTAACTTAGAAAATATATCAATGTAGACATACAGACATGCGCAGTCAAGTGTTTATGTTACGTCTATCGAATGAAAGTAAACATGAATGTGAAAAACCAGAAATACTTAGTTTTTTTATTGGAATGTAGCTGTTTGTGAAATGTTAATTACTGGATTAAGTTCATTGCTGGATTAATGACAGTTGCAAGACCTGATAAAGCTAATTAGATAAATAATTATAAAACTAATCAGCAAGATACAGCTAGTATATTTTAAACTTTTTTGTGAAATGTTTAAAATAACTGATAAAATCAGTCTCTCCAGGCGGTATTTGAACTCAGACGGCAGTATTACAGTATTTCATCTAAAACAAAAACGAAAGTAGCAACACGTCATATTTAACCCTTTATTTAACAAATTTAAATCTTACATTGATAACATTAAATTGGCAATAAGAAAAAAAATATTAATATATTTTCAAATCAATCAACATTTTCTATTTTCCTCTGTTTCAAGCAATAGTGGGGCCCTGAAACTTGTTTAGATTACAAAGTGTTGTATAAGAAGGTACAGATATAGTTTTTTTTACCAGGAAATATATGTAATATTATATATATGACAAAGATATTATTTTAACATGTAAAATATTATCAAACATGACTCTTGGAGGCGCTTTTTCGATTTTTACTTATAAGTTTGTTTCTGTTGCTTTGTCCATTATTTCATTAACAGAACTTGAACCTGGAAACACAATGAGAAAACTATATAAGATATTATATTGCTAAACTTGTCTATATCGTTAAACGTGTCTATAACGGATGGCTTTTAGTTCCTTTGCATTAATTCTGTCGCATATCTTATTCTGGCGTTCATATCTTCTAGAATTCTTTTGCTCTCTATTCCCAATTCAATATTTGCAACGTTGAAATGTCTGTATTTCGGACCTGCAACATTTGCTGCAAATACACGTGAATTGTCGTTGATAATGTTATATGTACATGTTGGATTAGATTTAGATACATTTTAGTTATATCGTTCTGGAAAATGCTTTTAGGTGATACCTTTGTATATTACCCAAAGATTTCGCTACCAAAATATATAAGATGTTTCTTTGTCAGTCGTACTGACTAAGTGTATGAATGTAGTTTGCAGTAACATCAAATTTCCAATGGCTGAGAATTAACATCACACTTTGAAACTCTGAGTTCCTACGAATTTGAACCAAAATACTTTGACTCATACAGATATGAGAATATATAACTAGAAACATATATATGCATAATTATATATATATAATGATAAATCTCAGAGCGAGTTATAAACAGTAGCGGTAACACAACGTGATGCATATATGCCATTTGAATATGGCTAACCCAAAAGGGTGGATGCTACTGTAGTTTGTAGCCCCAGGAAGACACCTCCTCCCGCTGGCTATAGACACACTATCTGTGTCCTATCAGTATTTGTGAAGGGGAGTCATCCTCCCCGTCTTCAACACATGATACACACGTACCCGAGTTTCAAGGTGTTTACCTTTCATCAGCGTGTGATAATCATGGTTGTCGACGAGAAGTCAGATTCCGAGGAGGTGTCTTCCTGGGGCTACAAACTACAGTAGCATCCACCCTTTTGGGTTAGCCATATTCAAATGGCATATATGCATCACGTTGTGTTACCGCTACTGTTTATAACTCGCTCTGAGATTTATCATTGTTTGATTTCACTTTTTCAATATCAGTGTCATATCGACAATGGAAAAAGTATGTATTTGTGAAGGAATCTGACTTCTCGTCGACAACCATGATTGTCACACGCTGATGAAAGGTAAACACCTTGAAACTCGGGTACGTGTGTATCATGTATTGAAGACGGGGAGGATGACTCCCCTTCACAAATACTGACAGGACACAGATAGTGTGTCTATAGCCAGCGGGAGGAGGTGTCTTCCTGGGGCTACAAACTACAGTAGCATCCACCCTTTTGGGTTAGCCATATTCAAATGGCATATATGCATCACGTTATATATATATATATATATGTGTGTGTGTGTGTGTGTGTGTGTGTGTGTATGTATGTATGTATATGTATATATATATATGTGTGTTTGTATATCTATATAATTTTACCCACTTCTTACTCCCCTTTCTTTGTTTCTTTCTTTCTCTCTCTCTCTCTCCTCTCTCTCTCTCTCCCTGTATATTCATCCATACGTACACATAATAATCCGCAATTTCGCTAAAACTCTCCTCATTTGGCTGCACCACCTTGTGATCCATGTGCTAAAAATGTGGTTCTCTTGTAGTTACGTAACCGAGAGTTGACTGTGATCGCTCCAGTTTTCTTTCTGGCTGAGTGCACCAAAGAAGAACAGTGATCAGTGATTAGGTTTGTCTAGTCTGAAGGTGTGACAGGGGCTGAAATCCGTTGCAGGCTCATCACAATACTTGTATAAAACTCTGTCGCGCAGAAGTGTGAATGAGTGGATTGTGAAGTTTAAATATGTGTGAAAAACAGTTTGATATGTTGCCATATTAAATACATCAAAGTGCATTCAAATTTCTTCATTTGTCCACTCACCCGTGTGTATATGTATATATGTATGTATGTATATATGTATGTATGTATGTATGTATGTATGTATGTATGTATGTATGTATCTATCTATCTATCTATCTATCTATCTATCTATATGTCTGTCTGTCCATCTATCTATCTATCTATCTATCTATCTATCTATCTATCTATATCTATCTATCTATTATCTATCTATCTATCTATCTGTCTGTCTGTCTATCTATCTATCTATCTATTATATATATATATATATATATATATATATGTCTATCTGTCTATCTATCTATCTATCTATCTATCTACATGTCTATCTATCTATCTATCTATCTATCTATCTATCTATCTATCTATCTATCTATATATATATGTCTATCTATCTATCTATCTATCTATCTATCTATCTATCTATCTATCTATCTATCTATCTATCTACATGTCTATCTATATATACTTCCGCCTGACCGTCGTACCTTGTCCCGACCCTACCATCACCAAACTAGAACGCATCCTCTTCCGCTTCTTGTGGAAAGGATGCGTCCCGATGGTCAGGCGATCCATTTGCTGTCAACACCCGTTAAAAGGAGGGCTGGGCATGCCGTGGTTGATGATGCGCAGACACGCGCTGAGACTGCGACATCTCCGGCTCTATGTAGACGACGGTGAACAGGTGTGGTCGCCGTTTGTGAGGCACGCAATTCCCGCAACTCATTCCATGACCGAACTACAGTCGTGGATCAAAAAGAGGCCGAAGAAGGCGAATGGCACCGCGAGTGTCGCGTTGCTCTCAAGCAACTCTGCCGTCCTGGGTCGACCTTGAGTGACTTCAACACAACCAAGCATTCTATAGGGGATTAGTGGAGGGGAGGTACGACGACGAGCTCGGGGCAAACCTGGGCGTCGACGAGGATACCTGACCCGCCTGTTTCAAACGACTTTCGGCCCGGGACCTATGGACACTTCCAGAGATCCCTGCCTGGCGGTGCTACCGAGAAGCGCTACCCCTTTCGGGATAAGCTCTATAGGCATGGCTCGAGAAACACGGGGCCGACCTGCCCGAGATGCGGGCAGAGCGACGAAACCGCTCTGCACGCAATCGTGCAGTGTCCAGCAATTTCCCACCTGTGGGCTTATGTCGAACGACTGCTGTCACGTGTGGGACGTGTCGGTTTATCAGCCGAGTCTATCGTTATATCGTCACGCCTCCTTCCTTCAAACGGGAAGGAAGAGCTATTTTTATCATACTTGTGGCTATGGCGAAAGAATGTATCTGGTGGACGCGTCTGAAAGGATTAGACAAACACTTTCCTCTCTGGTCAATCTCTCATCAACTTCTTCAAGTATCACTTGAAGAAAAAGTGAGGTAGAGAGGCAAGTTTTGTCTAGTGAATGTTTTAAAAAAAGATGGGTGAATGTAGCAAGGATGGCACGTATGAATGACGAAGCCACCTTGACTATGATTCTATGAACCGTAAAATTAATACAGAGAGTTGCTTATTTGCAAAAAAAAAAAAGAAATATAACATGTGACTTCATTGACCGAGGTTACCGTGGTCTTTTCCGTAGGCTTTTCTTTCCACGGGTAAACCTCACCTGTCTCCTCTTTACACTTCATATTGACATTTCTGTGATAACGATCCCTATTGATCAATTTTTTTTTTTTATCCTCTCCCCTTTTTTTAACCCCCCCTTTTTTTCCTCTTTCTCTCTTTTACGATCCCTTTTGATCGACCCCCTTTCTATTTTTTAAAAAAATTTTATTTTTTATTTTTATTTTTTATTTTTTATTTTAATTTTTTTTTTTTTTTTAAACCTTCAAAAAAAGCTCTACCTTGTAATTTGTTCTATCTGTGTGCAGCCCTGTGTGGCTAATAAAGAAACATATATATCTATCTATATATCTACGGACGTGCTGTCACTTCGGCTCCGAAGGTAATCGTTTATTTTGACTATTTATAGCCCAATTTTTGTGTATATTTTTGTAAATAAGGTGTGTAAGGCACCCAGCTTTCATTTGAGTGCTTTTCCAAGGGAGGAATTCGCCCCTAGGGGCAGTTTCAACCCTATTTAATTTGTGTAATTTTTTCTCGACCTTTCGAAAATGTCGAGAAATTGTATTGTAGAACGCTGGTCGCGTTCCTTTATCGACCAACATTCTCCTAGTCTGGAAACGCTAGGAGAAGAAAAAAGAACTCATGCACGGAAAGTGCAAACCTAAATGACATGGCAGTGAACGCTGCAACCACTTGCGATAACAGCACTGTCACCACCACCACTAACAACAACAACAACAACAAGACTACTACTGCTACCACCACCGCCTCCACCACCACCACCACCGCCACCTCATCCACTACCTTAACTACCAACAACAACAACAATAACAATGACAACAAGAATAATAACATTTGCGCCACCATTTCGACATCTGCTGCCACGGCTGTCTCTTCTGTCACTGACACCACCGCCAACAACAAAAACAACAATAACAACAACAACAATCCCGTTCAGACCTTGTCTCCTCCAACAACAAGAACTGAAGGAAATAAACAAAAGACTGTGACCGCCAAACAAATTGACAAAAGCTGCTTGAATACAGGGATAAACTATGCAAGTAATTTTCCACCCCTTCCTACTTGCACAATCAAACCAAATACACCGATTTTACCAAATGCAGCCAACAACAACATCACCACCAGCAACAACAATAACAAAACAACAACAAATTTCGCCGAGGCGATAAAAGAAAAAGGACAAAAGTATATTTTACTGCACAACAAATAAAAGACACGAACATTTTAATAACGGAAGTAGATGGTATAGTAAAAATAAACATACCACAAGAAATATTAGAAGATGAAAAAAAAAGAACAATTATATATAAAATAATTAATAAGAAAACAAAAAGTCCAGAGAAGGCTAACACAAGCAAAATAGAAAAATGCTTGAAACCCATCTGGAACTACAAAGAGTATGTGACCTGGTGGAACAAGTTCGCACACATACAAGTGGTCTTCCACACTGAAGAGTTAGCAAGACGTTTCTCAACGCTAACTCTTCATTCAGATGAACTTCAACTAACACCAAGCTCTCGTGGACAGAAAGTGACTAAGATCACTTTAAACAATGTCCCAAAAATAGCTAACAATCTATGGCTAGTAAAGGCCTTATGTGTGAAAATGGAAAATTT
Source organism: Octopus sinensis (assembly GCF_006345805.1). Taxonomy (NCBI): domain Eukaryota; kingdom Metazoa; phylum Mollusca; class Cephalopoda; order Octopoda; family Octopodidae; genus Octopus; species Octopus sinensis. Next base: position 68,688 of record NC_043010.1, on the reverse strand, counting down.
CACAATTTTACAAACTACGGTCACGGAGCACAAAAACTGGGTGGGAAAAAAAGTAGAATTTCTACTACATACAAACCAAGAGGACATAAATAAAATACCCACCCAGATATGTGTATCAGAAGACCACAAGTTGTATGTGGTCGTCGATGGCAGAAGACCACGTTGCTACATATGCAACACCTAAAAAAAGATTGCAAATCTGCCGCAAGAAAACAACAGCAACAACAACAGCAGCCGGAAAAAACAAATAAACCAGGTTTACTACCCACACCACGTTTTGCACGAACAGGACTAATCACAGAAAATCAACAAAAAACAAACCTCACCAACCAAACAACCACACCAACTGCACCAAGAACAGAAGCAACACCACCAACAACAACAACCAAGAATAAACCAACTCCCAAACCAAGGACATCTGCCAAAAAGACACTCATCGAAAATGAAGAAACAATTACTACTCCAAATCCCCACAAATTTGACACCCCAAACAACACAACAATACTCAACACAAAATACCCACACCTCACCTCCAAAACCGCATACACCACAACCTAATGCTCACCAACCAACACCAACAACAAAATCAACACAGTCTACAATAGACCCCAATATTTTCCCTCTTCCAGGCTCTGATTCTTCTGATTTGTCATTAGACGAAGAAGACACAGAAGATTGGCAAATAGCCACAGGGGGGAGAAGAAAAAGGGGAAAACAAGAAAAGAAAAGATAACAAACAAAGCAGGAAGATTCACCACTCCCGAAACAAAAACATCCACAGAAAACAAACACATCAACATAAACACACCATCATCAAACCCCCAACAATGTTGACAGCCATAAACACAAACAACCACGACCTAATGGAACACATTAGGTCAAACACCAATATAACTGAAAACGACATAAAAACAAGTAACCACCCACGCACAACACCACCACAACACATTAAAATAATACACGTAACACAGAACACATACAGCACCCTGAAATCTCTTTACCCTGATGCAGTAGGGAGATTTCAAAAGTATTCATCAAAGAAACTATACAAAAACCTCATAGAAGAAGACTGTGAGGTGAAAAACAAAGGACTTTCGAACAACAAGTAACCTTTTCTCTCTCTCTTTCCCTTTTTGCACTTTCTTTTCGTGTGTAAAACACAATTTTTTATCGGAACATGCTCAGAAGAGGCAGTATAAATGTACGTGGCTTGGGGTCGCCTTGGAAACAAGGCTACCTGTTAAATGACATCAAGTCACTAAATCTGAATATCATAGCCATCAGTGAGACCAGACTCCACAGCTTGCGGGCACTCCAGCACAGTTTCGGTACACATTTCAACATTTATTTTTCTCCGTGTCTACCGAGAATGGGCGGAGGTGGCACCGCGGTGCTTCTCCGGAAGAGTCTGGATCTCAAAGTAAGAGCAATTTTCCTAGACCCAGAGGGTAGGCTGGTCGTTTTGGATGTCGATGGCAGCAATGAGTGTGCTTTTCGACTGATAGCAGTTTATGCTCCGTCCTTAACAGGCCGACCAGATTTCTTTCGACGTCTAGAGTCTTCCATGGGAACGTCTCGTCCTTTACTTTTAGTGGGGGATTGGAATGCCACCCTGGACACGCATCTAGACTACGTGGGCATAGATAGCAATAGAAGGGGATGCAAATGCCTCAAAGACCTGCTCAGACGTTTCCAACTGTCTGACAGGTACCGACTGGGCCACCCGAATGTGCCAATGTGGACATGGAGTAACCGCATCGGGTCATCCAGATCATACTTAGATTGAGTATTCTGTAGGACAATAGATAAAAATAGTGTAGGTTGTCCACAATTTCATATAGTCAGTTACACAGATCACAAGTTTGTGACTTGTACACTTGACTTAGATAAGACACATAGGCAGGGTCCTGGTTACTGGAAACTGTCTTTTACAGCACGACAGGTTTACAGGGACCGGATCAGCACATTAGTTAAGAGAGCTTTGACGGGTACCATCATCAACAACAGATGGTGGTATGCCCTAAAAAAAGCAATTAAAGCAGAATCAGTCAGATACAGTAAAGCCCTTGCATTAGACCGAAATAGAATAGAGGGAGAATTAGTTAAGGTTTTAGAAGAGGCACTTAGAACTGGCATCGCGTTCAACGTGCTGGCGGCGAGATTGGCCCTCGACCAACACCTCAACGCCAAACACGAGGGATGCGTTGTCAGAGCTAGGATGCGTGCTCTGAGGAACGAAGGAGTTGGAGCCGGCCAAGAGGCCCGAGTGGTGGAGACGCAACGAAGCAACAGAGCCACCATCAAGTCTCTTATAGATGAACAGGGGCACGAATTGCTCGAGCCTAAAAGGATGTGTGGAGCTTTTCAACAACACTTCACCCAACTGTTTGGGACAAGTGGTGGGTCAGAAGGCAGAGTGGACTTTAGTGCCTACCTGCATGCCTTGCCACGACTCTCATCAAGAGAGGTGGAGTCTTGTGAAAGGCCTATCACAGCTGCGGACGTACAGGATGCGATGGTAGGCTGTGCGAGAGACAAGTCACCAGGCTTGGATGGTCTGCCCTACGAACTTTATTTTCATATGCCAGACTTGTTTGGAGGCGTCTTGGCAGCTGTCTACTGCGACTGGCAGCAAAACGGGAGTATTCCTGCTTTTGTAAAGCGAGGAGCAGTGGCACTGATTAAGAAAGACCCAAACAAGGGGGACGTCATAGATAATTTCAGGTCCATCACTCTGCTCAACGCAGATTTGAAAATTTTGGCCAAGGTGTTAGCCGAGAGGTTGGCGCTTGTCATCAAGAAACTAATCGACAAGGCGCAAACATGCGCCGTGCCGGGTAGAAGTATTCATGACAACCTCCATCTGATGCGCTACATCATAGACAGGGTAATTAAGAATCCTGGCATGGGTGGGGCGCTGATAAATTTGGATCAATCAAAAGCTTTCGATAGGGTAGACCATCACTACTTGGAGGCTGTCCTTAAAGCGGCTGGTTTCGGTCCAGTTTTCCGCGGTTGGATCGCTGCCTTATACAGCGGCATCCGCTCAGTGGTTCGCGTAAATGGTCATCTATCCAGACCTTTTAACATCATGCGTTCGGTTCGTCAGGGATGCCCCCTCTCATCGCTGTTGTATGTATTGACTCTTGAGCCACTACTGCGGAAACTGGCGACGCTGAGGGGCATCCCACGAGAGCTGGGATGCGGGAGGAGCGTGTCTGCATACGCGGATGACGTCACCGTCATAGTGTCGAGCTACGAGCACATCGAGCTGGTCGGCGAGACATTAAAAGAATACGAAGCGGTAACGGGAGCAAAAATTAACCGGGAAAAGTCAGTGGGCTTGCGGCTCGGCACCTGGAGAAGCAGGCCCATGCCGTCCAACAGCGTCTCCATCGTGGGACGCTGGACGGACGGACCGGTTAAATTGCTCGGGGTCTGGTTCGGTCCGGACCTCCAAATGGAGAAGAACTGGGGCGAGATAACGACTAGGGTGGCTACTCTCACCCAGAAATAGGCTGAGAGAAAGCTATCCCTAAAAGGTCGGGCGGAGGTGGCGAATGCGTACATCGCATCCGTCATCGAGTATCGTCTGACCGTCGTGCCTTGTCCCGACCCTACCATCACCAAACTGGAACGTATACTCTTCCGCTTCTTGTGGAAGGGAAACGTTCCGATGGTTAGGCGATCCATTTGCTGTCAACACCCGCTAAATGGAGGGCTGGGCATGCCGTGGTTGATGATGCGCAGACATGCGCTGAGACTGCGACATCTCCGGCGCTTCATAGACAACGGTGAACAGGTGTGGTCGCCTTTTGTGCGGCGCGCTTTCCCGCAGCTCGTCTCCTTGGACGAACTACAGTCATGGATCAAGCAGAGACCGAGGCTAGGCGAATGGCACCGCGAGTGTCGCGTTGCTCTCAAGCAACTCTGCCGTCCGGGATCGAACTTGTGCGACTCCATCACAACAAAGGCATTCTATAGAGGATTAGTGGAGGGGAGGTGCGACGATGAACTCGGGCAGAGTCTGGGCGTCGACGAGGAACACCTGACCCGCCTGTTCAGGACAACTTTCGGGCCGGGACCTATGAACAATCACCAAAGATCCCTGGCCTGGCAGTGCTATCGAGAAGCATTACCTGTTCGGGATAAGCTCTACAGACACGGTTCCAGACACACTGGACCGACTTACCCGAGATGCGGTCAGAGCGACGAAACCGTTCTGCACGCACTCGTGCAATGTCCAACCATTTCAGACCTGTGGGCTTATGCCGAACGGCTGCTGTCACGTGTGGGACGAATCCGCCTATCGGCCGGGTCTATCGTGAGAATTGCTCCGCCCCCTTCCCTCAACCGGGAAGGCAAGGCAGTTTTCATCGTACTGGTGGCCATGGTGAAAGAATGCGTGTGGTGGACCCGAGCGAAAGGATTAGAGACAAACACTTACCTCTCTGGCCAATCGCTCATCAACTTTTTCAAGTACCACTTGAAAAGGAAGGTGAGAATGCAGTGGGAAGTTTTGTCTCGCGAAAGATTCAAAAAAGATGGTGCGTGCGAGTGACGAAACCATTTTGAGCATGATCCTGTAGATCGTAAAAAAGAAAGAAAGAGAGCATTTTGATCTCATGTGGTTATTTCCTCCCTGACTGAGGTTCCCGTGGTCTTTTCTGTAGGCTTTTCTTCCCACGGATGAACCCAATCTTGTTTTATCAATGTTTTTATCATTATTTCTGTGATACACGATTTCTTTTCTTTTTTTTCCTCCTCTCGATCCCTTTTGGTCGCAATCTTACATTTATTTTCTTTTTTTTCCACCCTCGAAAAGAAAAGCTCTGCATTTGTATTTGTCCCCTCTGTATTCAGCCCTGTGTGGCTAATAAAAGAAAGAAAGAAAGAAAGTTATATATCTATCTATCTATCTATCTATCTATCTATCTATCTATCTATCTATCTATCTATCTATCTATCTATCTATCTATCTATCTGTTTGTCTGTCTATCTATCTCTGTCTCTATCTACCTATTATGAATGAATGAAGAAAAAAAGACAATCGCACTTACTTCTGCCGTCGGTAATTTTCCACTGATTCATTCTCTTACTTTCATTTACAAACCCCCTGAAGACATCTCTGGTATCTTTCTTGTATATACAATAGAATATGAAGATAAACATTCCTTGAAGTGTATTGAATATAGTAAAAAGATACACAAACACTTTTGCTGCTTCGCTAACAGCGAAGAAGGCAAAGACCCATGTGAGTCCAAACAAAAACAGCAAACCAACCAGGCCCAAAACACGTACTTTACTTCTTTTCTGCTGAGATCTCTTATTACTTTGCATCATTATAAGGTGCCAGATAACGAGAGAAGGCATGATAATGTTGAAGATGAGACTGATCGCAACAGGAACCAGGAAAGCAGCATAGAAATGTGGTGCGGATAACCAACAGCTACAAAGAAAATAGAAAGGCAATGAAAGGTATTCAGTGGACACTGATGAACAAGTAGGAGGACTTGGACTACGTAGATGATCTCGCACTACTGTCACATCGCCTGCAAGACATGCAAGATAAGGTAGACCACCTGACAGAAACTTCACGGTGAGTGGGCTTGAGGATCAGCCGGGAAAAGACAAAAGTGCAGCGTATCAACAACAAGCAGGAAGAACCAATCACAATCGAGGGGGAACCTGTGGAGGATGTTAGTGAGTTTGTCTATCTTGGCAGCAAGATCAGCAAATCAGGTGGATCAGACGAGGACATCACGGCAAGAAGGCTTGGCAAGCCTTCGCTATTCTTCGGCCGGTATGGAAGTCCACTACCATCTCAACTCGAACTAAACTCTGCTTATTTAGTTAAAACGTAAAATACGTGCTTTTGTATGGCTCTGAAACAGGGAGAGCCACCTGCGGCAACTACAAGAAGATCCAGACCTTCATCCACAAATGTCTCCGGCAGATCCTTCATCTGAGTGTCAAACATCAACCTGTGGGAATGGGCCAACCAGGAGCCCATACATGTTCAGATTAGACAAAGGAAATGGATATGGATCGGACACACACTGCGGAAAGAACTCTCAAATGTGACACGACAAGCACTTGACTGGAACCCGCAGGGGAAACATGAAGCGAGGATGCCCGAAGCTGACATGGAAGCGGAGCATTTTGGACGAGCTCAGGACCACCGGCCTGACATGGGAAGCAGCCAAGAAACGCCAATGACCGCAAAAAGTGGAAAACAACTGTTGAGGCCCTATGCTCCAGATGGGGCAAAAAGGATTAAGAAGTACATTTGAGGAACGTATTTAGCAATGAAGACCGTCATATTAGATTCGCCTGGCAGGTAATGGCACTAGTGCGCCAACTAATTCCATATCAATGCGTTAGTCCTTAGGCTGGCGGAAGCTCTTCACAATTTGTCCTATAAAATCAATGATTACTGTTTTCCTCGTCATATTGTAGTCAATTTATTCATTTAACTTTCGTTGAGTCGCGTTAATGTTTCTTCATAATTCTTGAATGGTTAGACTCAAGCAGAGCCAGTGGTATGCATCCGGACAGTGGGAATACGGCAAATATCTATTGTGATGGCAGTGGACACTTTCCTTGCCTGTCGCGTCTTTGAAAAACTTCTACCTCATGTAGGTCAGTGTTGATAAATATTCAACTTCTCGCCTTTGACTCTGTCCTTCACATTAGCCATGATAAAAGGAAGGGTTCGTGGTTTCTTTAACGAAGCAACTGTTGGAGGGAATACTGCTTGTTTCAAGAACAAATCTAATGTTAGCATAAATAGAAAAATAATAATTAGTTATTAATGCAATTTGTCCTGTATTCTAAAGGTGAAGAATATTCGATGTTTTGTTCGTATTTTTGTTTGTTGCTTTCATCGGTAAATATTTGTTCTTATTAAATTGAGGGGAAACGCAAATGAGATCATTGATATTCATGAGTCTCAGAACAAAAGCATTAACAATGATATTGAAGTAGGTTTACTACCAGCAACCAAAGTCCTGGCTTGATGCTAGTTGACCTACTATTCTACAATACTAAAGGAGTTATAGCGGTTATTAAGCTACCTTCAGCTTTGTCTTAGCTTATATTATTATAGTATATTCTCTATTTAGTTTTGTTACAGTAATGTAATGCTATTTATTGTTTTCTATTGGGAAATAAATTATTTTATTTGGCTTTTTTGAGTAAGGGTGAATATAATGACTGAACGTCACTTATAACCTAAGTGTTATCATTATACACAAATCCGAACTACAGTATATAACGCCATAGAGAAATATAGTTATGAAACGCTATGAATATTAACGACATGTATGTATAATATTTTCTTCGTGTTCATTTAACCGCTATAAGAAAATATAATTTAATGATTACAGAAATGCATATTTATTTATACTCAGTTGAAAAAAACGTGAAGAGAAACATTTTCTTAATTAGTTTTTTTATATAAATATAGCATTCGCGCCGTATTTCAAAATAGCTAAAATGGCTACTTGCTACAGAGTAAATAAATCTAGCAATACTATTAGTTGTGAAGAGCAGAGAAAATGAGGTGAACGAAAAAGAGGAATACTTACACCTCTGCGGTTTTGATGTAATTGTCTGTGGAGTTAATTGCCAGGGTAATTATAACGATGACTGCTGGAAGACCTGATAACGATTTTTACAGAAATGAATATAAATCTCTAGATATTAATTAATATTTACAATCATTATTATATGACATTTGAATGGATTTTGTTGACGATGTTTTCGTTCAAAAAAAATGTCGAGTTCAAGACAAATCAATATTTCATTTCGTATCACACACTCGTCACTTCTTGCCATTTAATTCTTTTGATTCTTGGATTCTTTCAAAAATATGTTTCAATGGGAAACAAAAAGTGATAAAATCTTAAATGTTCTGGACAAGGGTTGAAGATTAAATGGCATGAGGGACAACAAAAATCCACTGTCACCTACTTCTTCACATATTGCTTCGTATGACCGGTTAAAGTGCAAAATAGATGACTCTGAGGTTTCGTATAGAGACGAGATCAGACGGTAGGCATTCTTGCATTGAAATTCAAATAACTTTAGACTACCCAACAGGCTAGAACAGGGAGGAGTGCTTTAGTTGTCCATAGTTTACATTTTATCACGGTTGTATAAATATTACATTTCATTCATCCACGTTGTATCCACGTGTTTACATCTCGTATCAACTACTTCCAATCTATTCAGTCTCAATCTATTCAGTCTCAAATCATGAATATCTAACCCATTACCTTTCTAATAAGAATCAAATCATTCATTTGTCTTTATTCGTGACTTAACTACCACGTTGATCAATAAAAAAATTAATCTTTTTTCCACAAGTAGTTTCGTCTAAATATAATATTAGGCCCACAGCCTTCAGGCTTATCTAAATTCTTCGTCAAGTCAAGATGAGCGATATAATATAACTCTCAACAAATTATACAAGCAAAGAGACCGAGTGAGGCAGATATTTGGCAACTTCGAATCTACTGCGTAATCTTTTTACTTCATCGGAAGGAAAATATTAGCTGAGAATGTTTAGCATTCGATATGAGTCCACCAGAACTCCCAGTCCATGTTTCCATGGGTTCATGTGGATTGTAGCTTAGAATCTCACTCTACTTTCAACGCACGATATATAGTCATCCACCATAACCTGGACATTTACACAATGATACTACAAAATTCAAACTATCAGAAAAAGACTAAGTTTCTATCCTTTCTTCGACGTGTTAGAAATAGTAGCTAAACTTTTTTAGATCCCATTCTTTAGTCTTGCTAAATGGAAGAATAAGTTGAATAATATAATGTTTGATGTATTGACAAGATAATCATTGACAGAACATTGTCAATTATAGATCTACTAAATCAATTGTGAAGTAGCTTCGAACTACCACAGTAGGGTAGGGATGTTTTCACTCAAAGTTCATCGCTCCTGAGTTTTACTGTGAGACAGACCTGTAATCTAAACCGATGCTATTTAAAGCAACGGGATTATCATTTCTAGCTTCAAAAGTGCTTCTAAATATTGTAAGATTGACAATACTGTAGAGGATTCAGTACAGAGAGCAATATCCTAGATGTGATTGTGAATGCTCCCTGTAAAGTTATATCAAAATAATACGAAGAAATAGAGGGAACCCCTTTGGATGATATCTACTTAAAGGAACATGGTTAATAGTGTTTAATATCCAGACTTGAATTCCAGTCTCGGTTAGCTTTTCCTTTCGACACTTTTGGCCAATGAAATGAATAAGTCCGAGAAATATACTGGTTTCGAATCATTGGACTGGACCTTATCCGATCGAGTAATTTCAAATACAATATTTAAATAAGTTTGTGTGTGTGTGTGTGTGTGTGTGTGTGTGTGTGTGTGTGTGTGTGTGTGTGTGTGTGTGTGTGTGTGTGTGTGTGTGTGTGTAACAGAGAGAGAGAGAGAGAGAATGAGAAAGAGAGCAAGATAGAAGGAGAGAGAAAGAACATGTGTGTAAGATATAAAGTTTGAGACAGAAAACCAGAAAGTCTTTATACATACCCCAGGCAAAAATGGAACTCTTCATAAAAGACGTCTGACATGTTTTGAATACAATGACCACACTTAGATAGACATGGAAAGCTTCAACAGTCATCCACATGACAGATGTCAGAAGGAAGTAATGTAAGAGGGCAGCCACTGCCTACAATAATAATAATAATAATAATAATAATAATAATAATAATAATGAATAAATGAATAAATGGCAAACAGTCCTACACCTCCAAACAAAAGAGGGACTCATGAAAACCAAAGACATCCCCATTAGAAGAGGAATATTCCAGGGAGACACGCTCTCTCCACTCCTTTTCTGCTTGGCACTGTCACCTCTATCTGATATGCTAAATAGAACTGGATGCGGATATAAATGTTACGGCAAAACGATCAGCCACCTTTTATATATGGATGACCTAAAACTATACGCTGCAAATGACAAACAGCTGGAAACACTATTAAAGACAGTTCATGGATTTACCAAAGAAATAGATATGAAATTTGGATTAGAAAAATGCGCCAAAGTAACCATGAAAAGAGGAAAACTAGTTAAGAGTAACAACATCACACTAGATAAAACCAATGAAATAAAAGAATTAGACCAAAGCCAAACTTACAAATACTTAGGAATCCATGAACTAGATAAGAGACAACACATACAAATGAAAGAGAAAATAAGAAAAGAATATTATAGACGAGTTAGATCAATACTAAAAACAGAGATCAATGCTAAAAACAAGATAATAGGTATTAACACTTTAGCTATCCCAGTTAAAAGTTACAGCTACAATATCCTTAACTGGACACTAAATGAACTGACCAAAATAGATAGGAAAACAAGAAAAATACTGACAGGATCTAGGATGCATCACCCAAAATCTGACATAGAAAGACTATATATACAACGTATAGAAGGTGGTAGAGGCCTTATACAGCTGGAAAACTACTATAAAATAACCACCATAGGACTGCAAAAATGCCTACTTCAGAAGGAAGGAAAACTGATACAAATAGCGGCAAAACACGAGCAAAACAAAAAACTGTTCTCAGTATTTAAGGAAGCTGACAAATACAAACAAGAAATCATACCGCCTAATAAATATGAAGAAGAAGAAGAAGAAGAAGAAGAAGAAGAAGAAGAAGAAGAAGAAGAAGAGAAGAAGAAGAAGAAGAAGAAGAAGAAGAAGAAGAAGAAGAAGAAGAAGAAGAAGAAGAAGAAACAACAAAAGCTATAAAACAAATGAAATCCAAACTAAAAATAGAACAGCAACGAACCATGATAAAACGATGGCAAGAAAAGCCCCTTCATGGTAAATACTGGACTAAACTATACGCAAAAGAAATAGACAAAGAAAAATCCCAGCAATGGTTGAGAAGCTCAGGACTCAAAGCAGAGACAGAGGGATTTTTAATTGCAGTACAAGACCAAAGCCTCCCCACCAGAAATTACCAAAAAGATATAATGAAAAGAAATATAACAAGTAACTGCAGAATATGTGGAGATGGACAAGAAACAATAAATCATATTATCTCTAGCTGCCCAGTCCTGGCTAAGAAGGAATATATTCACAGACATGACAAAGGCGGAAGAAACATGAGCACGCCGGTCAAAATGCTGAGCGGTATTTCGTCCGTCTTTACGTTCTATGTTCAAATTCTTTGTTGTTCATCCGTCTGAGTTTCCGAGTTCGATACTTTAAGTACCAGTGATACACTGGGGTAGATGTAATCGATTCATCCCTCTTCCCAAATGTCAGGCCTTGTGCTTTTATTATCATTATGAATATTTTTTTTCTCAGAGCTGTCGGTCTTACTTGTTTATCTAATTCTGCGAGAGCGGACAGTGTTGGGTCGGGAAAAGCACCAAGCGAAATACCTTCTTTTGTTTTAAATCTTCAGCAAGAGTCTATTTTGGGTTCCATCCGTTCTGGGTTCGTAAACCTAAAATACCAACGAAGTACTGACATTGATATAATTAACAATATACCACCAGAACAATATCTATTGAAGACCATGTATCTCTCTTAGAAATCATTAACCTGTTGTCGCTGTCGTTGTTATTATTATTATTATTATTATTATTATTATTATTATTATTATTATTATTATTATTATTATTATTATTATTATTATTATTATTATTATTATTATTATTATAAGGAAGCTTATAAGTTCGAAACGGAACTAGACATTAACCCTGAATCAGATGAAGAGCCGGAAACCACTGCTACCAAGCAAGCAAAGCGAATCAAGCAGACTGCAAAAAAAAACGGGCAGAATCAAATTGAGAGGCGGTGGAGCCGGAAGCCCTTGCATGGACAATATATTTTCCGAAGCCAAAATGCTGATGTAGACCAAGCAACAACCCATCAGTAGCTGAAGAGTTCAGGATTGAAAGCAGAAACTGAAGGCTTCATACTGGCAGCACAAGATCAAAGCTTGTTTACCAGAAATTACCAGGCTAGCGTTCTCCGAAACGGTACTGACCCTAAATGCAGACTCTGCGACACATTTGACGAAACAATAGACCATCTCGTTTCAGGATGTCCTGTGCTGACATCAAACGAATACAAAATCGCCACGATAGGGTAGGACAGTATATACATTGGAAGATATGTAAACACTACAAATTCGGCACTCCTGCTAACTGGTATGAAGATCATCCTCAGCCAGTTGTTGAAGGTAAAAATGTCACCATCCTCTGGGATTTTCCAGTCAACACTGACAGAACGATCAAGGCTAATCGACCAGACATAATTGTTAAAGACACGGGAGAAAATACCTGCAGACTAATAGAGGTAAGCGTCCCCACTGATAACAATATATCTGTAAATGAATTTGACAAACTTAGTAAATATAAGGACCTGGAAATCGAAATACAAAAGATGTGGAATCTTAAAGCAAAAACTGTTCCTGTTATTGTAGGTGCCCTAGGTATGATAAAAAAGGGATGTCAGAAACACCTAGACAATATCCCTGGAGAACCATGTCTCAAGGAAATCCAAAAGATTGTGCTAACAAGTACTGCCCACATCCTTAGAAAAACCCTATCAATGTAAATGTTTGTGTTGGGCGATATTTCTCTACTTCCCCTCCCCAAGCTTTCAGCTATATTTCAACAACTCTTAACCTTCACTTGCCCTAGGGCGCTGGGTGTGCCCCGGCAAGTGAATGCATCAAACATGCAGATTAAAAGTAAATGACAATAATAATAATAATAATAGTAATAATAATAATAATAATAATAATAATAATAATAATAATAATAATAATAATAATAATAACAATAATAATGAGCAGGAGCAAACTTACAAATGCGTCGGAATAAATGAGGGTTGTGGCATTCAAGCATACATGTATGAAAAAGAAAATTAGGAAGGAGTGTTACAGGAAAGTTGGAGATGTCCTATAATCTGAGTTAAATGCACGTACCAAAGTGTTAATACCTTAGCAGTTCCAGTTATTATCTACAAATTCAATGAGTTGAACTGGAATCAGAGCGAAATCAGGAAGATTGACAGGATAATCTGTAAGTTTATTTGCAATTCGATGCGCCACCGAAAGACAGACGCAGATCGTCTTTACCTACCCAGCGCTCAAGAACGATGAGGCTCGATTCAGTTTGAAATCTCCTGCAAAACCGCCACAATTGGACTGGCAAAGTATCTTGAAACATCTAAAGAATAGATGCTAAAGGTCGTTGAAAACCATAAATGAAAGACGTAAGAAGCTACATTCTATTATGAAGGAGATCAAAGTATTTAGAAGCAGTGGACCACCTAATCTCTGGCCGTAAGGTTTTAGAACCTGTAGGGTACAAATCAAGACATGACAGAGTTGGCCAATGTCTACATTGGATAATTTGTCGGTATTATAAAATCAAAACTGCTGACAAATGGTACAAGTACCACCCTGAGGCTGTAGCTGAGGTAGAAAATGTAGATATTCTTTGGTACCTCCCAGTATGTACAGACCGGATCATCAAAGCAAATAAATCAGATATTGTTGTGAAAGACCAAAACAATAAAGTCTGTTTATTGATTGACATGAGCACACCCTGTGACCATGATAGCTCGGCAAAAGAATTTGATAAGCTCAGAAAATATAAAGATTTGCTAATCGATATCGAAAAGATGTGGCATCTTATGACGGTTACAATACCACTGATTGTAGGAGCAGTTGGAATGATCAAAAAAGGAACTGAAAGAACGATCCCTAGCTTACCATCCATGCAGGAAGGGCAAAAGATTGTCTTAACTGGTGACGCTGTGAATTTTCTTTCCCCACCCTTTGTTTTATTTGTTTACAATGAACAACCAGGTGTGTTTATTTTAATGGCATAACAATGTATACAGTACGTTTCTCTGCCCTAGGTGTCAGGAAGACACTCAGCAAGAACTGGAAACGGAATTGAAAGAAACCGCTAATGATAATAATAATAATAATAATAATAATAATAATAATAATAATAATAATAATGATGATGATGATGATGATGATGATTTCAATTATTTGCCAGAAGGGCGAAAGATGAGGGGTACAATACAGAGAGGCGACATAAAGTTTGGGGTATACATAAATTATGAAATTAAAAAATAAAGAAAATAAAGTATGCAAAGTATACACTGGAAAAGAGGGGACATATTCATAGCATACACAGTTGAAAGAAAAACAAGGGCAGCTTGGGGGTGGAGTTGAGGATGGAGTCGATTACATCGAACCCAGTGTTCAACTACTACTTATTTTATTGACCCCGAAAGGAGGAAAGGCTATGTCGACCTCGGTGGAGTTTGAACTCAGGAATATTGTGACGGGCGAAATGCCGCTAAATATGTCGTCCAGCGTGTTAACGATTCTACCAGCTCACCGCCTTACCACCACCACCACCACCACTACTACTACTACTACTACTACTACTACTACTACTACTACTGCTGCTGCTCCTGCTACTACTACTACTACTACTACTAATAATAATAATAATGATAATTATAATAATAATAATAATAATAATAATAATAATAATAATGATGATGATAATAATGATAATAATAATAATGATAATAATAATAATAATAAAATAATAATAATAATATAATAATAATAATAATAATATAATAATAATAATGATAATATTAATAACAACAACAATAATAATAATAATAGTAATAATAATAATAATAATAATAATGCCCTGATGCAGTACCAGGCAGTGGCCCTCATGACTCCTGATCTTAACTGATTAGAAGTGTTATCATGTACATTGTTTTGTGTTGGTATAAAAGATGGGCTACAGCAAATATTCTGCTCAATACCACAGATTTGCTTGTCAGTTGTTTGACCTTAACCAGTTGACCATGCCCCTTAGTGACTGACAAAATGTGCAACTCTGATCACGAGCGGAAGTAGTGGGGGAGCATCATAGCCGTGTGTTAAAAGGAATTCTTAGAGGTTTGGATAATTTACGTTTGGAAATATGGGTGGTTCGTTCAACATCCTTAAACAATCCTTATTCAAGGACCTTTTGAGCGGGATGGGCTACACGACCAGAAGAAAATTCTAACTGGGCCCCACCTGCAAGGTCATGTGCTGTTTATCTTCATATGAGATCACCATGTCGCGCACATATGGTTGTGATGCATGTGCCTGGTGTACCCTTATCTGACGGGTGGTCATGATGGGTATACTGGGTTTCGTATATTTTATCCCAGTGTCACTTTGATGCCATGCACTACTCTCTCACTCAATAATAATAATAATAATAATAATAATAATAATAATATAATAATATAATAATAATAATAAGAATAAGAAGAAGAAGAAGAAGAAGAAGAAGAAGAAGAAGAAGAAGAAGAAGAAAGAAGAAGAAGAAGAAGAAGAAGAAGAAGAAGAAGAAGAAGAAGTAGAAGAAGAAGAATAGACTTTCCCATGGACGACCTGCAAAGGTTTTGTCTATAGCGATCAAATATATGTGTTGTATATTAGCTTACGTCCTCCTTTAAATCACCGTTGCCTGAACCGGTGCATGGTGTATCGTGCGTCAGGTGTCGAAATGATAGCAGAGTTACGTTCAGATGAAGTTTTTAGCTGAAGAATACAACGCATCACCCTGTCTAGCTCTCTACCAATCTATTTGAAGAAATTGTTGGAAAATGTCCACGCAAGAATGAAAAGTTCATCGAAAATACAAAGTTCCGCAATTCTTTTTTCTTGTGAAGTAAAAAAAGAAAACAGTTTTTTTCAGTGTTTCTTTGTGTGTTAATAAAGATATGTGCCAGAGTACTTGGTCGGTCTAATGTACTCTTGTTCCAGCTTTGGTTTCCCTGTCAGTATGAAATTCACTCTTTTTGGATAATGCGTTATATTTATATGTGGATTGCTTGGCAGAAGAAGAAAGGGAGTTGTGGTTCGGGAACAGACTCATCGCAAGCCTGCGTAAGTCGATCAACACTGACAGTTTCCCGTTTTCTCTGAATGTTCTTCAAAGCCATATATTAGGTTGTTTCACATGACATGTCGCATTTTTAATTACTTCTTATGTGTACCGTTGCATTTAATCTTGACTCTTTTTCTTTCCCAACACTATTGGTGTACAAAATTGGTACCCACAGACCTTATGATAATGAAAACAACTAAACAATATTGAGTGATTTTCTCGTATGAGTACAAACTGGGTCACTCTGCCGCAGGCGCTCCACGGAATATCAAGCGGGCCATTGGCAATGGTTTTGTTGACATCAGAAATGTCCAGATATGGTTCGAAAGCTCTCGTTCGGGAGATGTTAACCTTGAAAATGAACCAAGGGGTAGGCCAAAATCAGTTGTTCGGCATGATGGATTTAAATGCTTTGGTTGAAGAATATGCGAGAACAAAGCTTCTAAAACTTTCATCAGAACTCCAAATATCTTGCACAACTGTTTTTGGACACGTGTAAAATATTGGAGAAGTCAAGAAAACGGATAGGTTTGTTCGACATCAACTGGACGAGATGAAAAATACCAAAGGCCTTGAAGTGCGCTCCTTATTGCTTTCTCGACTGGAAAAGACCATTTTTGCATCAAATCATTACTTTTGATGAGAAATAGATACTCTTTGACAACTGCAGGAAACCATTACAGTGATTAGATGCAGGAAAGTCACTTAAACCCTACTCAAACCCACCATTGCATCCTAAAATGTTAGGGGTCGTTGTATGGTGGTCTGCGAAAGGAGTTATTCAATATTCTTTATTCATTTTTACAACAAATAAAAACGGTAACAGCAATATCATATTGACAGGAATTTGAAAAAGAAGCAGCCCAGACTAGTGAATAGAGATGGCCCAGTTTTGCTCCACGACAATGCACGTCCTCAACAGTCCAAAGTTGCAAAGCCTGAATTATGAGATTTTGCAACATCCTCCCTATTCCCCTGATATCTCTCCTACTGATCATCCCTTATTTAAGCATTTTGAGCTTTTCATAACCAATAAAACATTCTTAAATAGAGAAAAGGTAATTGAAGCATTCGGAGAGTTTATCCCAGTAAAAGATGAATATTTTTTTTTTAAGGATGGACTATATGACTCAGAGAAACATTGGATAAACGTCATAAATGAAGATGGATCATTCGTTGATTAAATCAATCAGTTCTCTAACACTTCTGAAACATTTTATTGTTACCTTTCAAATACGACATTTCACGTGAAACAACCAAATGGTTTGGCTTCTAACACACGGGCCGTGAACTGGAACAAATTGTCTGCATGGGTGATTCACTGCATATAAACACGTGAGTCCTTGTACTGGTATTAGGCTCTCAAAAAGTTAATCGACTTCGGTCTTGTTAGTAACACAGGTATCTCCGCCATGTAATTTCGCAGCCAACGAATATAGTTGGTAGGATCATGTTGTTGAGTAGTTGGGGCTAATGTAACTTGAGCAGACAGTTTAAGTGCAAAAATATACAGTAACTCTGCTGAGAAGTAAACTAGGCCTCCCTTAACGGCGATATGTAAATCAAGTAACACGATTGGCAGGGCTTCCAACTATTCATCTGAATCAGGTAGATGGGTACGCTGTCCATTAAAAACCCTTTCATTCCTTCAGACACGGTATGGTGAGCTGTAGCACAAATTCTACGCCTACCATCTGTCGTTATTGCCATAGTAACGTACCAGCTGATATATTTTCAAAACGTAAACAGAACATAATGCTAGATCTTCCAAAAATGTATTAACGTCAATAGAGCCGAAGTTTCTCTTAGAAAACGACATAACACGGACAATGTATAATACACTTACAAAGAATGGAGTAAAAGAAAGAATTATTTTGAAGAAAAGAAAAAAACATAAATGCGACGTATATGAATGATGGTTTTTAAAACATACATTTATCAATGAGTTTCAGAAAAAGACAAACCTGAACATTTGAACTCCCATTGTCGTAGCAAATCTATCTTTCTATCTATCTATCTATCTATCTATCTATCTATCTATCTATCTATCTATCTATCTATCTATCTATCTATCTATCTCTTGAGGGCGAACCACCACTTTGCCCGACTGTACGGGACGAGAGGCGTGCGTGAACGCAGGGTGGACTTCAGTGCCTACCTGCACACCCTGCCACGAATCTCGGCAAGAGAGGCAGAGTGCTGCGAAGGTGCCATCACGGCGGCGGATGTGCGGGACGCAATGCAGAATGCTCGAGAGACAAATCGCCGGGTTTGGATGGTCTGCCCTACGAGTTTTACAATTGTATGCCAGGCTTGTTTGGATACTTCTTGGCAGCGGTATACTGCAAGTGGCAGCAAAACGGGAGCATACCCGGTTTTGTGAGTCGAGGAGCCGCAACGCTGCTGAAGAAAGATCCAAACAAGGGGGACATTATAGATAACTTTAGGCCAATCACTCTGCTCAATGCAGACCTGAAAATTTTGACCAAGGTGTTAGCCAGGAGGTTGGCGCTTGTCATCGAGAAACTGATCGACAAGGCACAAACGTGCGCCGTACCGGGCCGGATCATCCATGACAACCTCCATCTGATGTGCTACATCATAGACAGAGTAGTTAAGGAACCTGGCATGGGTGGGGCCCTGATCAATTTAGATCAATCGAAAGCTATCGATAGGGTAGAGGCAGTCCTGAGAGCGGCTGGTTTCAGTCCCGTCTTCCGCGTCTGGATAGCTGCCTTGTACAGAGGCATCCGTTCGGTAATTTGCGTAAATGGACATCTATCGAGACCTTTCGACATTGCACGTTCGGTCCGTCAGGAATGCCCACTCTCGGCGCTTCTATACGTATTGACTCTTGAGCCACTACTGCGGAAGCTGGCGACTCTGTGGGGCATCCCACGAGAATTAGGATTCGGGAGGAGCGTGTCTGCATACGCGGACGACGTCACCGTCATAGTGTCAAGCCACGAGCACATTGAGCTGGTCGGCGAGACACTGAAAGACTACGAAGCGGTGACAGGAGCGAAAATTAACCGGGAAAAGTCAGTGGGCTTCCGGCTCGGCACCTGAAGAAGCAAGCCCATGCCGTCCACCAGTACCTCCGTTGTGGGACACTAAACGGACGGCCCGGTTGAGTTGGGGTCTGGTTCGGTCCGGACCTCCAAATGGAGAAGAACTGGAACGAGATAACGAGTAGGATGGTCACTCTCGCCCGGCAATGGGCCTAGAGGAAACTGTCCCTAAAAGGTCGGGCGGAGGTGGTGAACACGTACATCGCGTCCATCATCTACTACCGCCTGACCGTCGTACCTTGTCCCAACTCTACCATCACTAAACTAGAACGCATTCTCTTCCGCTTCTTGTGGAAAGAATGCGTCCCGATGGTCAGGCGATTATTTGCTGTCAACACCCGTTAAAAGGAGGACTGGGCATGCCGTGGTTGATGATGCGCAGACACGCGCTGAGACTGCGACATCTCCGGCTCTATGTAGACGACGGTGAACAGGTGTGGTCGCCGTGTGAGGTACGCTTTCCCGCAGCTCGTCGTGGATCAAAAAGAGGCCGAAGAAGGGCGAATGGCACCGCGAGTGTCGCGTTGCTCTCAAGCAACTCTGCCATCCCGGGTCGACCTTGAGTGACTTCAACACAACCAAAGCATTCTATAGGGGATTAGTGGGGAGGTACGACGACGATCTTGGGGAAAACCTGGGCGTCGACGAGAAATACCTGACCCGCCTGTTTGAAACGATTTTCGGGCCGGGACCTATGGACAACTTCCAAACATCCCTTGCCTGGCAGTGCTACCGAGAAGCGCTACCCATTCGGGATAAGCTCTATAGGCATGGCTCGAGAAACACGGGGCCGATCTGCCCGAGATGCGGGAGAGCGACGAAACCGTTCTGCACGCAATCGTGCAGTGTCCAACGATCTCCGACCTGTGGGCTTATGTCGAACGACTGCTGTCACGTGTGGGACGTGTCAGTTTATCAGCTGAGTCTATCATTAATATCGTCACGCCTCCTTCCTTCAAACGGGAAGGAAGAGCTATTTTTATCATACTTGTGGCTATGGCGAAAGAATGTATCCGGTGGATGCACCTGAAAGGATTAGAGACAAACACTTTCCTCTCTGGTCAATCTCTCATCAACTTCTTCAAGTATCACTTGAAGAGGAAAGTGTGAGTAGAGAGGCAAGTTTTGTCTAGTGTATGTTTTAAAAAAAGATGGATGAATGTAGCAAGGATGGCACGTATGAATGACGAAGCCACCTTGACTATGATCGTATGAACCGTAAAAATTAATACAGAGAGGTGCTTATTTGCAAAAAAAAAATATATATATATAACATGTGACTTCATTGACCGAGGCTACCGTGGTCTTTTCCGTAGGCTTTTCTTTCCACGGGTAAACCTCACCTGTCCTCTCCTTTACATTTTATATTGACATTTCTGTGATAACGATCGTTATTGATCGATTTTTTTTCCTTTTCCTTTTATTTTTATCACCCCCCTTTTTTTGCTTTCCTCTTTCTTTCCTTTTACGATCCCTGTTGATCGAAAACCAAACCCCTTTTTTATCCCCAAAAGAAAAGCTCTACGTTGTAATTTGTCCCGTCTGTGTGCAGCCCTGTGTGGCTAATAAAGAAACATATCTATCTATCTATCTATCTATCTATCTATCTATCTATCTATCTATCTATCTATCTATCTATCTATCTATCTATCTATCTATCTATCTATAAATATTTTGTTTTAATCGTTGTGCAAGTTCATTCACTAAAAAACCTGAGAATTATTCACGTAGAATTCCGCCCCTATATGGGCGAAATTACCAAAAACTTTCAAAACTTTCGTTGGTTCTTTTTAGCCATTTTTCATTTTGAAAATGGCAACTAGAAACCACGTGGCTAACCCACCAGTCATGCAGAACGGTAGCGAAACACTATTGCTACCACTAGCTGCTAAACCTCGCAGCTTGAACACCGCTGTCACCACCAACACCACCACCAACAACAACAACAGCAAAACTAACGTCGCGACCGAAGACATTAACTTAGATTTCCCCCCACACACTACACCACTTGTCGATGATAAAAGGACGGAGAAAGGGATTTCAAAAACGAATACAGACGAAAACATGAATGCCAGCACCACCACCATCACCACTAAGAACAACAACAACGAAATGGGCACAAAGCCGCCTACCAAAGACAACACCGCCAACACCAACACCACTACTACGACTTCAACTGCTACAACTAACCCTTCTGCTGCTAACACCGCCAACACCAACACCACTACAACGACTTCAACTCCTACAACTAACCCTTCTGCTGCTAACACCGCCAAATTTAAAACGAATTTCGCGGATGTGACAAAACAAAAACGAACAATTGTAAAATTCACCACACAGGAAATAAACCGCACAAAAGCACTCTTCACCAAAGAAGGAGACAAATTGCACCTTCACATTCCACAACACATCGTGAAAAACACACAAAAAAAACAATAATTTATAAAGTAATAAACAAGAAAACAAGACGACCAGAAAATGCACCACAGGAAAACATTGAAAAATGCCTTCGTCCTGCATGGGACTCCAAGGAATATATCAGTTGGGGAAATAAATTTGGTACAGTCCAAGTACGTTTCCTCAACGAAAATTTAGCAAAACGTTTTTCCACATTCGAGCTGCATTCGGACGATTTGGTAATGATACCAATCTATTTAAACAAGAGAGTCACGAAAGTCCAAATAAAAAAATGTACCCCTTGAAGTCGAAACACAATGGTTAGTCTCTGCCATCTGCTTTGAAATGACAGAGACAATGTCAGAGACAAACATCCTTGAAATCGCTGTTCTAGGAGAGAAAGACTATGTGGGAAAATCAATCGAATTCCTTCTTCAATTGGATGAAGCAGCAAGAGAGAAGATACCCACCACTATAGAACTGCCAGGAGGCTACAAACTTTGTGTAGTGGTAGAGGGCAGGCGACCACGCTGCTATTTGTGTGGAAGCGAAACACTTGAAAAAGACGTGCCCAACTACTGCACACCAAGAGCAACAACAACAACCACTACCACAACCAAAGCACTCCGGAAAAAAAGCTCTACTACCCACACCACCATCAACACAGAAGACGACAAGAGAAGCACACCAAGCTAATCCGTCATCAACCAAAAACCACTCAACACCTGAAAAAATACCAACACCACCAACAACAGCAAGAACCAAAGGAACAGAAAAACAAATAAAACACACAAAAACTGATCCCCCATCCCTTATACCGCACTCAACACACACAAACACTCAACAACCAACAACAACGAAAACAACAGCACAACCACTTACACAGATATACATAGAAGCCTACAACAT
Source organism: Octopus sinensis (assembly GCF_006345805.1). Lineage (NCBI taxonomy): Eukaryota > Metazoa > Mollusca > Cephalopoda > Octopoda > Octopodidae > Octopus > Octopus sinensis. The sequence continues at coordinate 46,316 of NC_043010.1, read as the reverse complement.
ACCCCTACCCCCTACTGATTCCTCAGAAATTTCGTCGGAAGACGAAACCAGTGAGGAATGGCAAATAGCTACAAAAAGAAGGAAAATAAAGAGCAGAAACACAACCAAACCAAATGCAAACACGAACAAAGCAGGGGGAAATACATCTCCCGAAGACATTTCAAAACCCAACACAAACAACAGCCACACCAACACCACAAAAATATATACAGCAAACATGCTCACAGCTATAGACACCAAAAACACAATTTTGATGGAATACATCCAATCAAAAACAAACATAACAGAAGATGACATAAAAACAAACAATCACCCATACACACACCACCAGACCACATCAAAATATTACACATCTCCAAAAGTCTGCACCACACACTCAAAGGCATTTTCCCCAGTGCGGTTGGTAAATGCCAAAAATATCTCACAAAGAAACTGTACTGGGATCTCCTCGAGGACAAACCAAAGGAGGAGAAAGCAAAAACTTTCGAGCAGTAAGTAACCCTCTGTTCCTTTCACTTGTATTCTAATTCATTAAGATTGGTTGTGTAAATGCGCGTGGCTTGGGGTCCCCTTGGAAACAAGGGTACCTCTTAAATGACATAAAGTCACATAAGTTAGAAATCATAAGTGAGACCAAACTCCACAATCCGCGGGCCCTAAAGACCATGTTTGGCGGACAGTTCAACATTTATTTCCCCCCTGTCTGCCGAGAATGGGCGGTAGTGGCACCACGGTACTTTTTCGCAAGAGTCTGGATCTCAAAGTAAGGACAATATTCGTAGACCCGGAGGGTAGACTGGTCGTCCTGGATGTCGACGGCAGCAATGGGTGCGCTTTTCGACTCGTATCAGTCTACGCACCGCCCTTAACAGGTCGGGCGGATTTCTTTCAACGTCTAGAAGTATTCTTGGGAACGTCTCGTCCTTTACTCTTAGTGGGGGATGGAATGCTACCTTGGACACGCATGTAGACTACGTGGGTAGAGATAGGAATAGACGAGGATGCAAATGCCTCAGAGACCTGCTCAGACGCTTTCAACTGTCTGACAGGTTCCGACTAGACCACCCGAATGCGCCAACGTGGACATGGAGCAACCGCATCGGGTCGTCGAGATCGTATCTAGATAGGATACTGTGTAGGACAGTAGACAGAGATAGCATAGGATGTCCACAATTCCACATAGTCAGCTACACGGATCACAAACTTGTGACATGTACGCTAGACTTAGGTAAGACACTTAGGCAGGGTCCCGGATACTGGAAACTAAACACGTCTTTCCCATCGAGACAGGTTTTCAGAGACCGGATTAGCACACTAGTAAAGAGGGCTTTGACGGGAGCCATCATCAACAACAAATGGTGGTTTTCCCTCAAGAGAGCAGTAAAAGCAGAAGCGATTAGGTACAGCAAAGCACTAGCCATAGATAGAAATAGAGTAGAGGGTGAGCTAGTTAAGAAGCTAGAAGAGGCAATTAGAAGCGGCATCGCATCCGACGTTTTGGCGGCGAGGCTGGCCCTCGACCAACACTTCAACGCCAAACACGAAGGATGTGCTGTCAGAGCTAGGATGTGTGCCCTAAGGAACGAAGGTGTTGGAGCCGCGAGAGAGGCCCGGGTGGCAGAGGTGCAACATGGCAACAAAGCCACCATTCGGTCCCTGGTAGATAAACAGGGGCGCGAATTGCTCGAGCCAAGTAAAATGTGTGAGGCCTTTCAGCAGCATTTTGCCCGACTGTTCGGGACAAGTGGAGGGCAAGAACGTAGGATGGACTTCAGTGCCTACCTACATAGCCTACCACGACTCTCGACAAGAAAGGCAGGGTGCTGCGAAGGTGCCATCACGGCGGCGGAAGTGCAGGACGCGATGGCAGAATGCTCGAGGGACAAATCACCGGGTTTGGATGGTCTACCCTACGAGCTATGCCAGACTTGTTGGAGATCTATGCCAGATTGTTTGGAGATCTCTTGGCGGCGGTGTACTGCAACTGGCAGCAAAACGGGAGCATTCCTGGTTTTGTGAGCCGAGGAGCCGTAACACTGCTGAAGAAAGATCTAAACAAGGGAAATGTAATAGATAACCTTAGCCCCATCACTCTGCTTAATGCAGACTTGAAAATTTTAGCCAAGGTGCTAGCCAAGAGGTCGACAAGGCGCAAACAAGGCGAAACTGGTCGACAAGGCGCAAACATGCGCAAACATGCGCCGTGCCGGGCCGGACCATCCATGACAACCTCCACCTGATGCGCTACATCATAGACAGGGTATTTAATGAACCTGGCATGGGTGGGGCGCTGATCAATTTGGATCAATCGAAAGCTTTCGATAGGGTGGACCATCGAAACTTGTTCAAAATTAAGCGGCATGTAATTCAGGGGCAGTTAATTCAGGGGCATGTAATTAAGGGGCAGGTAATTCAAGGGCAGGTAATTCAGGATGCATGTAATTCAGGTGCAGGTAATTCAGGGGCATGTAATTAAGGGGCAGGTAATTCAGGGGCAGGTAAATCAAGGGCATGTAATTCAGGGGCAGGTAATTGAGTGGCATGTAATTCAGGGGCAGGTAATTCAGGAGCAGGTAATCCAGGGGCAGGTAATCCAGGGGCAGGTAATCCAGGGGCAGGTAATTCAGGGACATGTAATTCAGGGGCAGGTAATTCAGGGGCATGTAATTCAGAGGCAGGTAATTCAGGGGCATTTATTTCAGGGGCAGGTAATTCAGGTGCATGTAATTCAGGGGCAGGTAATTCAGGGGCAGGTAATTCACTGGATTGAACAACTAAATCCGAACCCTAACACTAACCCTAACCCTAACCCTAACCCTAACCCCAACCCTAACCCTAACCCTAACCCTAAGTGTTACATGCCCTGGTTGGTTGGGTTATTATTTGCTCCATGTACGGAGTGTTGATGAGGTTCAGGGGGGACCTCGCCTGTCCTCGTTCGCATCGTGTCATTCCTGGGAGAGAAAGGCCCTCGGGCCATCTGACGTTGGGCAGATTGAAGTCTCTTATGTATATCTCTTATTATAAAAGGCAGATTTTATCTGCCTCCCTTTGTCTCTTATAGAAATCTACAATATAGGATTTCTTCAATTACAATTTACCTAGCATTTTTAAGAGTAGAATACATCGGGTCGTGCCAGGTACAGTTTTTTCAAATTTCACCCCCAATTAAGCAAAATTCGAGAAAACTCACATTGTGGTGTGTAAGTGAAGTGCTTTTCTTAGTGTGTGCTACAGCACACACACACACACACACACACCACACACACACACACACAAACGGAGCGAACTGCTTCACTCATTCTATCACCCTAATTTCTCCTACTTTCTCTTTGCAAGTGTACCTTACAACACTACTCAAAAAATAAAAAATCAGCAAACAGAAACAAATAAATACATAACGATTTACTCCTCACACAATTTCTTCAATTACAGTTTACCTATGATTTTTCAAAGTACTTCCATTCGGTCATGGTATACAAAATTTCTTTCAATTTCACCCCCATTTCAGAAAAAATTCGAGAAAACTAAATATTTTACCGTTTCACTCTTTCACTTTGAAGCCTTTACTCTGCCTATTACTCCCACTTCCTCTTTAGACAAATATATAAATAAAATTGTAAGCTAACGTGTGTGTGTGTGTGTGTGTGTGTGTGTGACAGAGATGAGCCAGTCAGACTGGTCATCCTTTTTGCTAGAAGATCACCTATGGTCTTAAATGCTACACCACTGGTTTTCAGTTCATATCAATCAAATTAATATTCACAACAAGGACTATTCATTATAATACATCAGTTCCACACATTTACCCTGGTTCCATTTCGGACAACTGCACAAACATTTGCCATTTGACACATGTATGTAAACAAATTCCTTTCTTAAAAATTTCAATTCATTTTTTTATTCTATTCATACAAAGTTCTTTAGGACGAATATAAGATCTAAAGTATATCCAAGTAGCAGAAAGATCGCCCAAAAGTGTATATAGATATTTAAATGCTTTTATATATTCATCTATACACACATGTATGTATAATGTGTGTGTATATATTTCCATAGAGGTTACCATTCACTCCATACAAAGTTATTTAGAACGAATATAAGATCTAAAGTATATCCAAGTAGCAGAAACATCGCCCAAAAGTGTATATAGATATTTAAATGTATTTATATATTCATCTATACACAGATCTATGTATAATGTGTGTGTATATATTTCCATAGACGTAACCATTCACTCCGCACAAAGTTTTTTAGGACAAAAATAAGATCTAAAGTTATCTCTAAGAAGCAGAAAGATCGCCCAAAAGTGTATATAGATATTTAAATGTATTTATATATTCATTTATACACACATGTATGTATAATGTGCGTGTATATATTTCCATAGAGGTAACCATTCAATCCATACAAAGTTTTTTAGGACGAAAATCTTTATATATAAAAGAAAGGTTGTGTGTCTGTCTACTCCGATTTAGATTCCTAACTACTCCCACATTTTGCGATGCAGTTTAACCAAAACCGGGTATCTTATAGTCGTGATTCATATCGAGCACTTCTGCGTATTAGCGCGCGTCTACGATGAGTCTACGATTTTACAAATAATTTACCATCATTTTTTCCATTTTAATGCATATTTTTTAAATAATGGGAAGTAACTCTCAAACTTCACACCAATATGCGTGCTCATATGCGACGTAAATCACATCAGCAGCATTTCCTCACACCCTCCTTGCACTTAGCGAAGGAAAATACCAGGGGATGAAAATGGTAATATTGCCATCGATTCCATTTGTACCATTGTTAAGACGCCTTCTGATCTCAGAGATGCAGTGTTCACAGATCTACAAGCTAATTATCAGAATATTGATTGGATTGGCCAAAAGGCTATACTGGCCCCGAGGAATAAAACTGTTCACCATATTAATGATGAAATGCTAAAACTCATTCCTGGGGAAGTCTATGTATATCAGTCTATCGATACAACTCCTGACCCAGAGGACGTCATCAACTATCCAATAGAGGTACTCAATTCCTTTCAGCACCCCGGACTACCACCACACATTCTCAAACTTAAAGTCGGTGCCCCTATAATGCTCATCAGAAATTTGGCTCCCCCAAAACAATGCAATGGCACACTTTTGATCGTTAAGTCCTTATCTCCCACCGTAAACTTATATCAATATTTGCCTGAATAATCATCATAATTCAGTGCAATCATTAACAGTACTTTCAAGCAATTCAGCCCCGAGCAACGCCGGGCAATTCTGCTAGTCTATATATATAAAACTCAACTTGTGTGTCTGAGTGTGTATCTGTGTGTGAGTCGGTGTGTTTAACTTCCCGGCACATCTCCTTCTAGCCAACAAATCGTAGAACCACAAAAAATGGGTCACTTAAAGTTTAGGCGAATGAAAATTGAACTGCGCTATTTCTGTTCCGAAATTCAGTGCAATAATCGATAATGTGTTTGTTTAGGCCTTATCCCATGCATTGTATATATATTTGTATATATGTATGTTTGTATATATATTTGTATATATGTATGTTTGAATATTATATTTGTATATATATATGTTTGTATGCATATGTTTGATATATATATGTTTGTATATGTATGGGTGTATATATATATATATATGTTTGTATATATGTTTGTATATATATTTGTGTATATATTTGTATATATGTATATATATTTGTATATATATTTGTATATGTATGTTTGTACATATACATTTGTATATGTATATTTGTATATATTGTGTATGTATATGTTTGTATATATATATATGTTTGTATATATATTTGTATATATATGTTTATATATATATTTGTATATATGTGTTGTGTATATATGTTTGTATATATATGTGTATATCTATGTTTGTATGTATGTCTGTATATATATGTTTGTATATATATGTTTGTATATATATTTGTATGTATATGTTGTATATATATATGTTTGCATATATATTTGTATATGTATGTTTGTATATATGTTTGTATATATATGTTTGTATATATATGTTTGTATATATATGTTTGTATATACATGTTTGTATATACATGTCTGTATATACATGTTTGTATATACATGTTTGTATATACATGTTTGGATATATGTTTGTATATATGTTTGTATATATGTTTGTATATATATGTTTGTATATATATGTTTGTATATACATGTTTGTATATACATGTTGTATATACATGTTTGGATATATGTTTGTATATATGTTTGTATATATGTTTGTATATATATGTTTGTATATATATGTTTGTATATACATGTTTGTATATACATGTCTGTATATACATGTTTGTATATACATGTTTGGATATATGTTGTATATATGTTTGTATATATGTTTGTATATATGTTTGTATATATATGTTTGTATATATATGTTTGTATATACATGTTTGTATATACATATTTGGATATATGTGTGTATATATGTTTTGTATAATGTTGTATGTATATGTTGTATATATATATATTTGTATATATTTGTATATGTATGTTTGTATATATATGTTTGTATATATATTTGTATATGTATATGTTTGTATATATGTTTGAATATATATTTATGCATATATATGTTTGTATATATATGTGTATATATAATTCTATATACGTTTGTATGTGTATATTTATATATATGTTTTTATATATGTTTGTATATATATTTGTATATATATGTGTGTATATATATTTGTACATGTATGTTTGTATATATATGTTTTTATATATATTTGTATATATATGCTTGTATGTATATGTTTGTATTTATATTTGTATATATATATATGTTTGTATATATGTTTGTATATATATGTTTGTATATATATGTTTGTATGTATATGTTTGTATGTATATATTTGTATATATATATGTTTGCATATATGTTTGTATATATGTTTGTATATATGTTTGTGTATATATATATTTGTATATATATTTTTATGTATATGTTTGTATATATATTTGTATATAATTTGTATGTGTGTGCTTGTATATATATTTACATATATGTTTGTATATATATTTGTAAATGTATGTCTGTATATATATGTTTGAATGTATATGTTTGTATGCATATATTTGTATATATCTTCATATTATGTTTGTATATGTATTTGTAAGTATATGTTTGTATATATGTTTGTATATGTTTATGTTTATGTTTATGTTTTCCAGTTTCTGCTTTTGAGCTGTGACCATGCTGGGGCACCGCCATTTGGTGTTGCTACATGATTTTACCTCACAAATGCTTTTTAGCAACTGCAGTTTGGTGCATGAGAGAGTTTGATGCAGCTGCCCTCATCTGCACCTCCTGCCGTGAAGTTGGTTCATCCTGGACACCTGACAGGAAGAGATCCAGTCCTACTTTAAAGACATCCGCATCCACTCCATACAGGTCCTTCAGGTTCTTCGGGAGGATATTGAAGAGCTGTGGGCCTCGGATGCCCAGGCTATCACAGTATCTTGTCCTACATCTTGATGGCAAATTTGAAGTCCTAGGCACCACGCAGTGGCGCCCAGTTCTGGCATTTGTGTAACTCTCGATGCCAAAGTTTGGGACAATTCCTTCCAGGATCTTCCAGATGTATATTATGGCATATCTTTCTCGCCTACGCTCCAAGGAATAGAGTTTTAATCTCTTGAGTTTTTCCCAGTATCTTATATGCTGCACAGAGGCTATCTTCTTCGTGTAGCTTCGTTGGATCGCCTCAGTTCTGTGATCAACTTGACACTGATGGTGACCATAGCTGAGAGCAATAGTCAAAGTGGCTTAGGACAAGTGTCTTCCAGAGGACCATCATGGTTTCTTGTTCTCTTGTTCTAAAGTTCTAAGAATCCATCCGGCCAGCCGTCTACATTTCATTGCCAGTTTAGCAACATGTACATGAAAGGTTGCGTCATCGCTCATGTAAATACCCAGGTCACGCACTGATTGTGCCTCTGGGATTGCGATCCCTCCGGGTCCAGTGTATTCATTGGGTATTGCATTCAGTTTTGCATGTTGATAGCATAAAGCTTGTATATTTTGTCCAGCTCACATTGCAGGTGCTTAGTGTCTTCAGGGTTCTGTATTGCCTGTGAAACTTTTGTATCATCTGCATAACTTGTGATCGTGGCTCTCTGCGTAGCTGAGGGCATGTCTGAGAGGGCCATTATGAACAGTAGTGGTCCCAAAACAGTGCCCTGCGAAACACCGCTCACTATTTGCGTGTTAATGGAAGTGGCCCCATTGGCTACTACCACCTGACTTCTATCCTTCAGAAAGTCATGAAGCCATTCTCCCAATTTTCCAACTATGCCAAGATCACGCAGTTTGTGACATATCATTCCATGATCGACTTTATCAAAAGCCTTTGCAAAGTCGAGATATATCACTTCCACATTTGAGTGGTTGAGCAGTCGTTTCAGCACCCAGTCATAGTGTTGTAGGAGCTGAGTTAAGCAGCTTCTTCCTGGTCGGAAACCATGTTGGGTGTCAGGCAGCAAGTCATTTTCTTCAAGGAAGGTGATTAGTTTCCTGCTGACTATTCGTTCCATGACCTTGCTGATGTGTGAGGTCAGAGAGATAGGTCTGTAGCTCTTGGCCTCCGCTCTGCTACCTCCTTTATGAATAGGGCATATTTTACCTTCCTTCAGTTTTCTTGGATGTTTGCCAGCTGCAAGGAAGCTCTGAAAGAGGAACTGCAGTGGTCTTGCTAGTACTCTCTTACATACCTTTAGAAGGATTGCCGGGAATCCATCGGGGCCAGTAGCTGAGTTTGTTTTCATCTCATCTATAGCCTTTATTACATCGTCTTCCTTTATATTGATGTAATCAATCATCGCCGCCTCTGACCCCATATCTGCAGTGGTGAAGAAGTCAGTTGGATTGCTGATTTGGAAATGCCCAATGGTAGGGGTGAAAACACTCTTGAATTGCTCATTTAGTATTTCACTTACCCTCATTGGATTTCCTGTGAGTGTGCAATCCCTTTCAAGGAGTGGCCCCATCCTACAGTGCACCGTAGCTGTTTCTTTGGCATACCTGTAGAAAGCTCTGGGGTTAGATTTTATGTTGTCTATAGCCCAGGCTTCTTTGTATGCTTTTTCCTTTTCATGGGAGAGTTGCAGACATTTTTCAATTTCCAACAGTTTTATTTTCATGCGGGACATTTCACTATTTTCAATTTGTTTGTTTAGGCGATTGAGATTTTTGTACGCCGTCTCATTAGAATTTTCCTCTCTCTGGGGATTTTGTTCTTGTGTACAGTGGCCTTTCTCTCTGGGACACATTGTAGCATATGGCTTGCATTACAGACATGAATTGTTGAAGTTTCATGTCGATGTCTGGCGGAGGAGAGACATTCAGGCCAGTTTTGTTTGAGGATCTCTTTCTCAATTTGTTTCCAGTTTGCCTTATGGAAGCTCAAGCTGGAAAGATTCTCAGAGTTTCTTGTAGGCTGCATGTCCATGCTTTCTTTGGCCCGTACATGGTCAGCTCTACCATGTTGTGATCCGAGAGTAGTGTCGGTGTCACTTTCACATTATGGATGAGATCCATATTATTTGTGAAGCAGAGATCCAGTGTGTTACCTGCCCTGGTTGGCTGGAGTATTACTTGCTCCATGTACAGGGTGTTGATGAGGTTCAGGAGGGACCTCGCCTGTCCTTGTTCACATCGTATCATTCCTGGGAGAGAAAAGCCCTCGGGCCATCTGACATTGGGTAGATTGAAGTCTCCCATGAGAAGTACACTTATGTGTTGTTCTAGTGTGACTAGAACTTCTATTTTTATAAGGCAGTCTTCAAACTTGCCTATATGGCTTGGGGATCTGGAGGGCGATATGTAGCACACACAACTACACCAAGTTGCCTTACATGTACAATTAGTGTGTCACACACCGAGTTTGAGTATGACAAAAGGACCTGGGATGTGAGGTCCTCACGGATGTACATAGCAACTCCTCCATGACTCCTTTCTTTTCTGTCGGTCCGTAGTACAACATACTGTGGTATGTGTAATTCCGCATCTGCTATGTCCGGTTTCAGGTGTGTTTCTGTAAGTGCTATGCATAAGGCTTGATTGCATGCAACAAAGTCTCTCAAGAACGGGATCTTTGTCCTGTTACTGTGTGTTAGCAGTATATATATTTGTATTTATATTTGTATATATATATTTGTATGTATATGTGTACATATATGTTTGTATATATATGTTTGTATATATAATAGAAATATTAAAATTACTAAGTCTCTATAAAAGAGATTACGGCAGCGTTTACTGGAAATTAATTGTTATCGCCATATTAATATGGCATTCTTATAGATATAAGAATAATCGCTGCCGCTGGTCAGCTCCATGAGGCCACCGCCTTAAGATAGCTATTGATACACGAACTGTATCCATTATAACCTTCGAACAAGGGAGGTCAGCCGCTTCACACTGCCAGTCCGACAGCTACAGACGCGTTTCGGGGTATTGCCCCTTGTCAATGTAGCGCAGAACAGGCCACTGACGTCTCTGTTCGAAGGTTTCTATTTATATCTTATATCTATAAGAATGCCATATTAATATGGCGATAACAATTAATTTCCAGTAAACGCTGCCGTAATCTCTTTTATAGAGACTTAGTAATTTTAATATTTCTATTATTGAAAACAAGTGGATGTATTCCACTGAAACTAGGTAAATAGAAATCTTCGAACAGAGACGTCAGTGGCGACACCTGCGGGGTCTGACTGCGCTACATTGACAAGGGGCAATACCCCGAAACGCGTCTGTAGCTGTCGGACTGGCAGTGTGAAGCGGCTGACCTCCCTTGTTCGAAGGTTATAATGGATACAGATCGTGTATCAATAGCTATCTTAAGGCGGTGGCCTCATGGAGCTGACCAGCGGCAGCGATTATTCTTATATCTATAAGAATGCCATATTAATATGGCGATAACAATTAATTTTTTGTATATATATATTTATATATATTTGTTTGTATATATATGTTTGTATATATATTTGTATATATGTGTTCGCATATATATGTTTGTATATATATTTGTATATATATGTTTATATGTTTATGTTTGTATATATATGCATATATATGTTTGTATATATATTTTTGTATGTATATGTTTCTATATATATTTGTATATATTTATTTGTATATATATGTTTGTATGTATATGTTTGTATATATATGTTTGTATGTATATGTTTGTAAATATATACGTTTGTATATATATATTTGTATATATATATTTGTATATATATATGTTTGTATATATATATGTTTGTATATATATTTGTATATATATATTTGTATATATATATATATATATGTTTGTATGTATATTTGTATATATATATTTGTTTATGTCAGGTCACTTTCGTGTGCTACTGGTAACATGTAACCCAGTACAACCTGTTGCATGGTGAGGAGGGTGTTTATTGTACACCCTGCGGGATGAAAAACAAAACCCGCCAAAGGGCAGAGGAACTCTTGAGAATCAACGGCTATCCAATAAATGTGTATTTTTTTAAAGGCTTAAGGCTGTACCATGCGCGGGGACAGAAATAATCGGACTGAATACCCGATCGCGTGGTTAAACCATTGGGAGTGAAGGACTCCTAGCCTTTGTTAGGGCATCCTTCTCGGAGAAGGTAACTCAAGTAACTGGGATAACTCAGACATAAAACCTGCGGCTCAGTGGTTACCGATGATGTTGACTTGTTCTTCTTTTCAGATTATGGCTGCTGTTGCTTAGTGAGTGGGATTGACTCAGTGCACAGCCTTTCCTCACTTTAAAAAAAATTTTCCTGCACAGGCTTTGCACAGTAACAACATTGTTCATGATTGTTGATGGTGCTGTGAGTCTCAACTGAATGGCTGCCTTATAAAGCAAATAAAAGTCACACTCGATCACAGCACCAAGAACAGTTAAGCTTCGTGCAATGGCCATACTCGATAACGAGGGGGCAGCCATCATATATATATATATATATGTATATATATATCCATGTGTGTGTATTAGTGTGTGTATGTATGTGTGTGTGTGCGTGTGTTTGTGGTAAGTATCCACTAGTTCCAACAAGATTTAACAAAAAATAAGAGAAATTACTTGAGTAGATCTGACTGTAAAGCCAGTAACTTCTGTGGACTTCCCCAAATCCATAAAAGTGAAGCCATAACCGAAGCCTGTAACAAGTCAACTGGTATAGTCATAAATATTCCACACCAGAGAAATAAGGTGGGTATTGGTTGTTTACCACCCCCAGTTAGAATGTCAGCACCTTTCACCCCAGTATGAGAATTTGTTTTATCAACTTTTGAAATTAATACATTGTCGCCATATGAGAAAAATATGAGCAATATCTGAAGTCGCTAAATGTGCAATAAATCGAACTTCTTTTGATTTAGTAGTTAGTGATATGGAAATGTGTGTTGTAGCAGCAATTGTCGCATACACACAAACAAATAAAAATACACAGTCGCTCACACACACGCTCCCATGGAAATAATAACAGTCACACACACACACACAAACACTGAAATGAAAATACTCTCAAACACACACACGCACAAAAACACACATGCTCTCACACACACACAGAAATGAAAACACAGTTACACATTCACACACACGCACACAAGTACAAGCAATGAACTGGAAACTCTCACACATGAGCGCGCGCAAACAGACACAGAAATGAAAGCACACACACACACACCACACACACACACACACATATTTGCTGACCCACACACTCATACAATTTCTTCAGAATGTCACGGTATTAAGGTAAACATATTTAAAGCATAAATAGCTACGAGTTTGCGTGTTTGCATCTATCTATGTGTGTAAGTGTGGACGTGTGGGTGTTTGTGCGTGTGTGAGCACAGTCCACCCGCACCCAAGGTGGTCGGATCGTCTCATGTGACCCAACCGCGAAAGTTTTTTTTCTCCAGCGAGAGTTCCGGAGCCCATTAATGAACTCATTTGCATACAACCAATCAGAGCTCACCTTCAACTTGTTGTCAGAGTAACAAAGAGGAGTGTCTGTATGAGGAGTAGCTTGCTTACTGTCGTATATATGTATATGTAAATATATAGGCGTAGGAGTGGCTGTCTGGTAAGTATCTTGCTTACCAACCACATGGTTTCTGGTTCAGTCCCACTCCGTGGCACCATGGGCAAGTCTTCTACTATAGCATCGGACAGACCAAAGCTTTGTGAGTGGATTATGTACATGGAAACAGAAAGAAGCTCGTCGTATATATGAATATATATGTACACACACACACACATATATATATGTATTTATGTGTAAGTGTATGTTTCTGTCTGAGTTTGCGTCCCCAACATCGCTTGACAACCGATGCTGGTGTGTTTACGTCACCGTAACTTAGCGGTTCGGCAAAGGAGACCGATAGAATAAATAGTAGGCTTACAAAGAATATGCCCTGGGGTCGATTTGCTCGATAAAAGCTGGTGCTCAAGCATGGGCAGTCAAAAGAATGAAACAAGTAAAAGTTTAAAAGTGTATGTATTACGTCTTTATTATAATATTCAAGGGAAGTAACTCTATGAGATATTTTTTTAGTTATCTCCCTTAAATTTGTCAACAGAATATACACTGCTTTCGCTAATTACCCTTTCACTCGCTTTTGCTACTTTCAGTTATTCGACTGCGGCTATGCTGGAGCACCGCCTTCTATCGAGCAAATAGCGCCCAGGACCTATTCTTTATAGGCCTAGTACTTAATGTATCGGTCTGTTTTGCCGAACCGCTCAGTTACGGGGACGTGAAAACAGCAGCATCAGTTGTCAAGGATGAAGAGGCATACAAACGTATATATATATATATATATATAATATATATATATATATATATATATGTAATAAATAAAATATATGCATGCATACAAACATATATGTACGTACCTACATCTACATGTATATATACATGCATATATAGATATATATACGTGAGTACAGGACACTGCAACTAGACGTAGAACTCAACGAAAAACGAAAACGGACAAGCCATATTTTTACAACAAAAAAACAGAGACGAAACGGAAATGGGAAAAACATTATTTACAACAGAAAAACAAGGTACAGGACAAACCACACAAGGAAAAATCCCCAGTTCATCAGCTGTCTCAAGCTAACTCAAGCGTGTTTCGAAGGATAAAACAGGACACGACTCGTCAACTAGTCCTTCATTGCGAGAGAATTAAAATAAAATTGCCTCGCATAGGGGCAAAAACAGACAAGAAAAACATGTGACAAAAACAGGACGTAAAAACGATACAAATGCAAAATAAAATACAAGATAAAGATACACGTACAAGAAAATACAAAACGAGAAATAAAAAGACAAGAAAACAAACGAGAAAAACAAAACGAAAAGGCCTTTGTTTCGCAAGTAAGATTGTTCTTTATGTTAAGTTTTGTTCTTGATATTAACTTTGATGCGCACTCTTAACCTTTCTGTCCCATCCCTTTCTCAGCCTTCATTCTTTGATTTCCTTTTCCTCTACTTAACTTGTCTCTTCCTCTCTCTCATTCTTCACTCTCTCTCTCTCTCCCTCTTTATTCTTCATGTTTTCCTCACAACCATTCCCCTTCTTCTCTCCCTTTCTCTTGCTCCTCCTTCCCCCTCCCGTCGCTGACCCGCAACGAGACTTCCGCTACTGTCTTTCTAGCCTTTACCCTCTCGAGGTGTGGACGGCAATTCTTTTTGCTCCGTTCGTCGTTCACAAAAATCAGCGTTTGCAATACTTTTTCTCGTTCGGCGTTAACAGCCCTGCTTATCTTGTTTTTCCTTGTCCTGTCTTTTACTGTTTATAATTTGTACTGTCGTTACTGTCCTGTTTTTGTTACCATTTTTTACCCCTCTGCGAAAAGATCTCAGAATTTTAATTGATTTGCTTTTCGCAGGAAGGAAAGTTTGTTGTCGAAGATACGTCTCGCTTTCACCTTCGAAACGTAGAGTAGATGAAACCATAGCGACTGAAGAAGGGGTTTTTTCTTTGTGTTAATTGTCCTGTACTCTATTTTTTTGTTGTTTAAAAAATGTCCAGTTCCTTTGGTTTGTGTCTATGTTTTCGTTTCTCATTGTGTTCGACGTCTTTTTGGTGTCCTGTACTCATATATGCGTGTATATGTACATGTAGAGGTAGGTACGTACATATATGTTTATATATATGCATATGTTTTATTTTATTTATCAATATATATATATATATATATATATATATATATATATATATATATATATATATATATATATATGCATGTATATATATATATATAGATGTAGGTATGTACATATATGTATGTATGCATATGTTTTATTTTTTAAACTGTTATTATATGAGTGAACGCCTCGCGTCACTTTCTTATTTCTCCAAGTAAGTTTTTATTATATATATATATATATTTTACTTATTTGTTACTTTATTTATATATTGTACTATCCAAGTAGAATCTTTTGCATAACTTCTTCTCTTTCATTACTTCTCTCTCTCTCTGTCTCTTCGCCTCTCTCTGTCACACCATCTTTCTCCTCTCAGCCTCTCAATCTTCCTAAATATATAGACGCGAACATTAGAAATATAGTCGTAATTAGTTGAGAAGAAAATTTTCGTAGTTAAAGATAGATAGATATTTATAATTAGTTTAGAAGAGAACTTTCATAGTTGCAGATATATATATATTTATTTGTTACTTTATTTATATATTCTACAATCTACTAAGTAGAATCTTTTGCATAACTTCATCTCTTTCTTTTCTTTCTCTCACTGTCTCCTCACTTCTCTATATCACACCATCTTCCTTCTCTCAGCCTCTCAATCTTCCTAAATATATAGACGTGAACATTCTCCTCTCACTTTCTTCTTATCTTCTCTCAGCCGCTCAATCTTTTGCATAACCTCCTCTCTTACATCTCTTTCTCTCTCTGTCTCTTCACTTCTCTCTGTCACACCATCTTTCCTCACTCGGTCTCTCAATCTTCCTAAATATATAGACGCGAACATTCTCTTCTCATTACTGCATACCTCTCCCGTCTTCTCTCCAGAGAGTAGAGTCTTAGCTATTTCAACCTTTCCCAGTAGCTGAGCTGTTGCAAAGAGACAATCTTCTTTGTGAATCTTCTCTGAATTGCTTCAAGGTCCGCTGTTAATTTCACACTGGTGGGTAACTCTAGCTGTGAGCAGTGTAATCCAGGCAGCTGAGGACGAATGTCCGCCAGAGGACCATCATAGTTTCCTTATCTCTGGTTCTGAATGTTCTTAGGATCCATCCAGCCAGTTGTCTGCACTTTGTCGCCATCCTGGTAATGTGCACTTGGAAAGAGGTATCATCACTCATGTCGATACCCAGGTCCCTCACAGATTTAGGCTCTGGGATTGAAATTCCCTGTGGACCGGTGTCCGCACTCCTTCTACCATTCACCCATTCTAGGTCTTCACTTGATCCATGCGCCTAGGGACGTTAATTACGGAAAAAAGAACGTTAATTAGGACGTTAATTAGTTTTGGATGCTGGTAGCGCAGGGCCTGGAATTTTTCAGCATTAAACTGCATATTATTATCCTCAGCCTATCTGTAGATTGAGTCCAACTCCTGCTGCAGGTGTGCAACATCGCTGGGGTTCTGTATTTTCTGCAAGACTTTCGTATCGTCTGCATAGCTGGCCAGAGTGGCTATCCGGGCATTTGAGGGCATATCTGAGAGGGCCACTATAAAAAGCAGTGGTCCCAAGACAGTGCTCTGTGGAACACCGCTCACTATTTGTGTGGTCATAGAGATGGCTCCATTAACCACTACTGCCTGACTCCTATCTTTCAGGAAGTCATGTAACCACACTCCAAGTTTTCCAGCTATGCCGAGGTCACGCAGTTTGTGGCATATCATACCATGATCCACCTTGTCAAAAGCTTTTGCAAAATCAAGGTAGATTACGTCCACATTTGATTTGTTGAGTAACTGCCTCAACACCCAGTCATAATGTTGTAAGAGCTGGGTCAGGCAGCTCCTACCTGGTCGAAAACCATGCTGGGTATCACTCAGCAAGTTATTTTCCTCAAGGAATGCGATTAGTTTCTTTCTGACTATCCGTTCCATGACTTTGCTGATGTGTGAAGTCAGAGAGATAGGCCTATAGTTTTTGGCATCTGCCCTACTTCCCCCTTTATGTATTGGCCATATTATTCCCTCCTTCAGCTTGCTTGGCAGTTTACCATTTGTAAGAAAGCTCTGGAAGAGAATCTTGAGGGGTTTTGCCAGGGCATGCTTACACGCTTTGAGGAGGATTGCTGGGAAACCATCAGGACCAGCAGTTGAGTTTGTGTCCACTTCATCTATGGCTAGTAGTACATTTTCTTCGCTATTGTCAATGTATTCTATTGTAACTGCCTCGCTGGTTATATGTGAGGCGGCAAAGGAGTCCACTGGTTCGTTCACTTGCCTGTGTTCCAACGGGGTGGTAAAGACACTTTTGAACTGGTCATTCAGTATCTCACTGATTTTAGTTGGACTGTCTGTGAGGGAGCCATCCTTTTGGAGGAGGGGTCCTATCTTGTAGTGTACTGAGGCTGTTTTTTTTGCGTAATGAAAGAAGGCCTTTGGGTTTGATTTAATGTTTTTTTTATAACCCAGGCTTCTTTGTCTGCTTTCTCCCTCACATAGGATTGTTACAGCCTTTTTTCAATCTCCATCAGTGTTGTTTTTAGGCGGGACGTTTCACTACTTTTGGGATGTTGGTTGAGTCGATTTGCAACCTTCGTCCGTCGTCTCATGAGGATCTTCCTATCTCTTCCAATCTAGCTCCTATTTGTTTTGGCCTTGTGCTCTGGGACATATTTCTGGCTTGCACAGAAGACATGAAACATTCTAGTTTCATGTCAATGTCTGGTGTGGAGAGACATTTCGGCCAGTCCTCTCCGAGGATCTCATTTTGGATCGATTTCCAATCTGCTTTGTGGAAGTTCAGATTGGAAAGATTTTGGGTGCTTCCTTTAGGCTGTATGTCTCTGGTTACTTTCGGCCCAAACATAGACAGCTCTATTATGTTGTGATCCGAAACTGATGTCGGTGTCACTTTCACATCATGAATGATGTCCATATTGTTCGTGAAGCAGAGATCCAGAATGTTATTCGCCCTAGTTGGCTTGAGTACAACTTGCTCCATGAATAAGGCATTGGTGAGGTTGAGCAGGGACTCCACCTGTACTTGCTTGCAATGATTCATTCCTGAGAGTATGTGACCTTCGGGCCACTTGACGTTGGGGAAGTTGAAATCACCCATAAGAAATATGGTCACGTCGTGTTCCAGATTCATGAGGATTTCTTTAATTCTTGTGAGGCAATCTTCAAACCTGCCTATGTAATTTGGAGCATCCGGTGGGCAATATGTATTGCATATGACTATATTATGTTGTCTTATGTATACAATTAAAGTGTCACATACCGAATTTGAGTATGTCATCTAGACCTGGGGTGTGAGGTCATCTCGGATGTATACAGCAACTCCACCATGGCTCCTTTCCCTTCTGTCTGTTCGCAGTATGGCATAGTTTGGTATGTGTACTTCTGCGTCTTCTATATCAGGTTTGAGGTGAGTTACCACGAGTGCTATGCATAGGGCTTGATTGCATGCAGTAAGATCTCTCAGGAAAGAAATTTTGTTTCTATTTTGATGCAACAGGCCCCCAATATTTAGTAAAAGTATTGGGGTGACGGCTGTGCAGGCGTTAGGGGAGGCAATCCCGTGTCTGTTGACTGTGGTGGTCTTGCATAGTGGTGGGCAAGGTTCCTTCTTTGTGCTTGGTGTAACCAGGTTAGCTGCTGGACAATCCTTTGCGCCATGCACAAAAAAGACTCTTGCTCAGCTGCTGCGTTGCGCAGAACATCTGAGGAGCACACTCCTTTTCTGAATGTTTTCCTGGGAGACATTTCTTGTCTTCCCTCAGTAAAGCTTTTCTCTTTGAGTCACCTGAAGTTCTGGCAGGGTGTCGTATGCGGATGATGTCACCATTATCGTGTCTGATGAATGACAGCTACATCGTGTAGAAGACACAATCAAAAGATACGAACCGGTAGAAGGGGCAAAAGTTAACCAGGATAAATCAGTCGGCTTGCAACTCGGCACCTGGAGGGGCAAGTCGATGCCTCCCAACAGCGTCGTTGGACGTTGGACGGAGGGCCAAGTTAAACTGTTCGGGGTCTGGTTTGGACCAGATATTCAGATGGAGAAAAGCTGGAGCGAGGTCACAGGCAAGATGACGGCCGTAACCGAGACCTGGTCTGAGAAGACGCTATCCTTGCTAGGGATGGCGGAGGTTGTATAGGTGTTTATAGCATCTGTGATAACCTACCGCCTAACCGTCGTGCCTTGCCCCGGTGTGTGACTGACCAAGTTGGAACGGATCCTTTCTGCTTTTTGTGAGGCGCTCCATCTGCTGCCAGAAACCTTTAAAGGGTGGGTTAGGGATGCCTTGGTTGATGATGCGCAAGTTTGCGCTGAGGCTGAGACATCTCTGGCTCTACCTGGATGGTGAACAGATGTGGTCACCGCACGTCAAGTTCTTTTTTCCGTAATTAACGTCCCTAGGCGCATGGATCAAGTGAAGACCTAGAATGGGTGAATGGTAGAAGGAGTGCGGACAAGCATTCACTCTGTTCTCCTGGGCGAGTAGTACCGGCAACTGCGGATTGTTAAAGCACGATCCGACGACGTCCTGGGGAAAGCTCTGGGCTTCGATGGGAACCGGCTAGTCAACCTATTCGGAAAGACATTCAGGCCGAGGTATATGGATAATTTCCAGAAATCCTTGCCTTGGCTGTGCTACCGATCGGCCTTACCAGTTCGAGAGAAGTTATCAAGGTACAGTTTTGACCGTCCTTATTCTGTCCCCTCTATGTATATCCCTATAGGCAAATAAAGAAATTCTTTGGCACACGCAACTCGTCTCCAGCAACGATATATCCGTCACCAGCCAGTTTCCGCTTTCATCTCTACCAGACGCCTGCCTACATTGTTCTTGTATGAAGACCACACAACCAACAGACCAACGGCTGCCTCTACACACCACCAAACTGTACGTCAACTTTGCCTACAAGACCAACAGTCTAGCCTAACCACGAAGTCTCTCACACATCCTTGTTTTAGCTTATGTTATATCATTTCATGTATATCAATCATTCTATTTTATAACGGAGAATAAATCGTCGCTTATCAGTTCAATTCATCTCACGTCGTATGTCTATTTCCACATTTTCGTTATTAATCACTACCGTTATACCATTTTCCGTTTGTTTCTTCTGTGGCTAACACAGTATTGTCATCCCTGCACTTTAGCTTCCTCCCGTTCAGTCTTATCCCAGTAACTCGCGAAGAATCTTGCTAAAATTTAATAGTTTCTACTTGAATTAATTTTGAATGGTAGACCTAACACACTACCCAGTTTAACACCATCACTTCCCTGTACTTTGGTACCTTCAGCAGAGTTCCTAGTTTTGAAAGCATTCCGATTAGGTCCTGCTTTCCCTTCGCATTAAAGTTCTCCCTCTCATCAATCTTACCAATCTGTGAAGGTAGACAAAGGTCATGGCCATTGCTATTCCTTTCCTTTCCTGAATATTTTATATTAAAAAACGTTGACATTTTTGTAAAATTATCTTCCATGTATTTTAGACACTGTACAGTAAAACGTTGCTTTCGACGGTGGCATAATTTCCTCTCATTATCCGTATTCAGATATATACCTTTTCATAATTATCTCGCCTTTATTTATAGCTCCAACTATTTATTTATTTATCTATCTATTTGTCCATCTACTTATTTATCTTACCATCTCTCCATCGAGTAAACGAGAGAGCTTTGTGAGACCACCTGAACTTCTAGTAATCATAGCTAAATTTTCTTCGGATCACTATCAAGTAAATATAGATAGTGTAATGTTGTGCATCCCTAAATCGAAGAAATTCACGGTTAAAATACCAAAGTCATATCTGACCGACTTGTTCAGGTCTAGGGTTATCTATCTATTATATAAAATGTTATTTTTTAACTCAAAGAGCTAAATGGATTCATAAAAAAAAGAAAATTAGAAAGCTATTGCCAGCTCTCTGTCTTTCATGACACCAATACACTCTTTCAATGTGACATGTTTTTAGAGAGGATACGCAAATTCAGTGAACACCGTCCCAACTGCACGCACACATACACTGATAGACACACATATATATACAAATAAATATTTATATATTCAATTATTCAAATACGCATA
>NC_043010.1:0-22500 GCF_006345805.1 Octopus sinensis | reverse complement strand
CAATAGTTTGCCAGAACATCATGTTCAAATTATACACTGGGTGTCTCAATCTTTCTTGCCAGACCTTGTGTTACCATCAACGTTATAACCCCTGAGTAAGTTGGAGGAAAGAAAATGTGGAGCTGTATACAACAGCTACTAATTAACTAACTGATCCAGAAAAAAGCACTAATGAATCATAGAAATTAAACTGTAGTATGGACTACCAAAAGGCTTTTCTAGATGGACTACCTGAAGTCTTTTGGTAGAATACCACATGGGTGGATTATCAAGACTTTACAGTTAGTCAAAGTGCCACAACCACTAGTGAATGCTATTAAACACCTGACCAAAACTTGGAATACCACTTTGTTCCTTAGGAGTAATAAGGAGCAAATTGAGTTGGATAGCATTTACTGCTAAAAAGGTATATTTTAGGTTGATAACCTGTCAGAGTTGTTCTTTGTTCTCTCATTAAAAGTCAAAATGTGCTGTTTTGATTATAAATGTGGAAAAGTTGTGCCCTCTGAAAACTTAAAGATGAATGGCTTGATAATACAGCCTCTATAGTCAGGTGACAATTGTAGATATCTTGGACAAGATGAGAATGTCAGATATGATGGACCCATAAATAAGGAGAAGACCAAGAATGAATACTTCAGGAGAGTAAAGATAACATGGTCATCAGAACTCTTAATTTACAACAAATGTATTGCCCACAACACCTTTGCAGTGCCTGTCCTCATGTCTACATTTGGCTTCTGAACTGGTCACTACAAGAATTCAATGAGATTGATGTTCAAACTTGCAAGCTACTCAGGAAACTTCAGCATCAGTGGAGATGTAGACAGGCTATACTTGCCATGCAACAATGGTGGTTGTGATCTTAAATCTCTATTGATGTCATATTAAGCACATCGGATACTGAAACATCTGCAGCAGAGGAAAGAGACCAGTAACTATCTTGTCCAAGTTTGTGACTATGTAACCAACAGTATAATTAGGATAGCTGATGAACTTGAGAGGTATGAAATAAGAGCTGATACAGATCTCTCCTCAAGAGGCATTAGTAAAATCTATTTATCAGAATGAAATAACAAAAATGAACCAGTTCACTGAGAAGATAGTACATGGGTACTTGGTCATAAAACACAAACAAAAGCTTGACATGGAGCACCAACAAGTTTATGATATCCAACTTCAAAGGCTACTACTATGCAATTCAAGAGCAAGAGATCCTCACTAATACCTACAGCATAAAGGCCAGAAAACAAATATAGCATGTGCTAGACCAAGACTGAAGATATCAACCACATTATTGCCAACTGCAAGAGAATGTCTTCCACATATTATCTTCCCATGAGGTCTGATGTGGTGGCCAGAACAGTCTGGAACAGGATAACAAAAAACAGAAAAGTGACGAAGTTGACCATATTGGGACCATGAAACTTAAAAATCAAAACAGCCATCAAGTTATAGCATAGCCAACCAGATATTGTTGTATGAGGCCACAAAGAAAGGATATGTTCTGTTGTGAAAATCAACTGCCCTCTGGACACCAATGTGGTAAAAAAAATACAAGACAAATAGGGCATCTATGGACCATTGATAAGGAGTTTGCAAATCCAGTACCTAAGATACACTTTCAGCTTCATACCTATTATTGTTGGAGCAATGGGATACATGCCAACCCATCTGGAGCAAAGCATGGCTGAACTTGGGATCTTGAGGAGAGAAAGCAAATCCATAATTCATACACTACAAATGATTACATTATTTAGGAACTAAAAATCTACAAGATCTTCTTACAGTTAAAACAAGATGCTTTCATTCACAACCTTGCTACCTAAGTAGGTGGCCAATCAAAATTTATTCTAAATTAAAAAGAGAAGGAAAACATGCATATATATCTTGGCCATACATCACCAGATGGCCAGCACTTAGTCACAAATTCAATTGTTTTAAGATAAATATTCCCCTTTTGTGCACTGGATGCCAGTCTTACTCAAGTTAACATTCCCACATCTGGTATAACAGTTTGGCGTAGAATTAGGCATTTTCTGCGGAGACAAAACAAAATAGTTACTTCAGTGCATTTGAACATAGATTAGAGATATAATTGATACCTTTGCTAATTAACCTTTCTACATCGTTTTAGAAGGTAGTTTGGTTGTTGTATAACTCCTATTCAAGCAGACCTTTGATCAAAAGAGCCCCAATTATGATATCCCATCTATCGTTCAGCCTTGTGTATCTAGTACTACACTGTTGAAATTGTTTTTATTATGTATTTGATGGTTGTGTATGGTTTAGGAGTATTTGGACTCGATGTCCATTATATGGAGCAACCTCTTTTAGTGAGGGAGTTTCTTTGTGGTATCTTGGTCTGCTAAGAGTAGATAAAATCATCCTCACTTCAAACCATTAATGTTTTAGAAGGTCCTAAGTGATGTACCCTTTAAGCTATGCATGTGTACATGTTTTACAGCATGTGCACAAAGGAAAAGATGTGTGTGCACAAGGGTTTTGAGATGAAACTGAATTATTTTGAAGATTGCTAGCATGAATGCATACATCCCTTACAAACGAAAAAAAAATGGCATACAGGCAAATTTGTGCACAAACACACACCAAAAAATTAAAAGAGACATTGGTCATACATATCCAGATTCAGAGAAAAAGAGATAGGATGGGCTAATTATGAGTGAACAACTTTGAACAATCTGCTCTATTGAGACTGACCTAGAGTTAAACAATACCTACATAGATATCTGTCCTTTGTTGTTATATGATTTTTAGCCAAAAACCTATTGTTCTATTAAGATCAACCCATTCGTAGGATTAAGACTGAGAATATAGTACAGAAGCTGTTCGATCTCCTATACTCAGTTGTATATACACACTTGCAAATATGTGTGGTAGTTCTTAAACTAGTCAGTAATGTCACTCTGTGAGTTAAAGTGGGTTGAGAGAAACTGCATGAATCTTATAAAATTAGGTGGACTGTACTTTTAATTCACAGGATCAGCTTTGTGCCAAGCTGATATTGCCTGAGAATTACATTAAGGATACAAGAGTCTTGTGGAATACTCAATATAATTCATTGAGTAGCCAAGTTGATAAAAAAATTGGAATATTCCATTGATGGGAACCAGTAGAGATCTCTTTATTGAGATAACAGGCTGTATAAAAATATGCCAAAGGCATGAGGTGTCCCCTTTTCCTGAAAAACGTCTCATTTCTTCTGAAACTTCCTCTTCACTTCCTATGTATTTTCTCTAACAACTGAAATGATTCACAGTAAATGTTAACTATGCTAGTTCCCCTCACTGTTATCTCTGTCTTGTCGTCTGTGCACACTAAGAGGGCTTGGGACATCTTCCATCCGTTTTAGACAAACTAAAATAAGGAACTAAATATATGGTGTTATCAACTTACTCTCACCACAAATAGCCACATTACTACCATAATGCAACCTACTAAAAATAGCAGTCAAATCACCCTTAAAACAGGAAGGATACATTGGATGATTTAGTTTTTGATACACAATGACTGAGAGAAGGACAAGATGGTCATGGCTGGAATTCCTTTGATCTGCCAAGTGTTGACATGACTCTAAACAACAAAAACAGCAGTGTAAATCCTTGTTGGATCAGTAAGGTATCTGATATGGTAGGGGGTCAAGTATTATTTGGCCTGACCTCACCCATAGACCATATTTGTAGTGTTTTGAGTTACTTCCCTTCAATTATAAAATTACTTATTATTTATTTAACCCATCATCTTGATAAAATATTCAGTTTGAGTCAGTATTCCAGCCATGTCCCCCAGATTAATAAGCTATGAGTAAAGTCACCTTTTATCTAGTTATCTATCTCATTATAATGCAACATAACACGGTGTTATAATAAGGTAACCTCTCACCACAGAAGAAAGATAAAGACTCAAAGATGAGTGATAGTATTTATCCCCACTTAAAAGTGGATGTTCTGTTAGAACAAACTATACTGCAGTAGTTACCACGAGAGAAACTCTCATTGTTTTTTTTATATTCTATACAAAATGCACTTGATATTAATACTGCCTCTGTTGCTAATATATGTTTTTTTTTAACAAGCTAACTTGCTCATTTTTACACCAGCGTCTGTTCTGGTATTGTCAATCTATATATTGCTGGCAGGGTGATGATTCGCTGCTACTTCTTGCGGTTGAGTGTTCATCATTGACAAGACTAAACAAGGTTGAAATCGCTTGATCTGGAGGTGGCAGGGATTTATCTCCCTGCTCGCAACATAAACAAATGTGCATTTTGAACCAAAAAGCCAATGTGAGAGTTTCTCATCATGGTAACTACAGCAGTGTAGTTTGTTCTAACAAAACATCCATGTTTATGTGGAGATAAATATTACCTCTCTGTATTAATACTGTCACTAATATATACCTTTTAACAAAGATGAGTATTTAGTCTCTCCTTTAATTTTATTGATTTTATTGAACTGCCCTTATGTGCACATAAACTGCATGTGCAAGCCATTTGAAAGTGAAGTGCCCTGGTCATATTTTACGATACAATTAGTCTAAACCTGAGATTTGCAGGTCTGGAAACAGCAATGACTTTTGCTTTATTCAGTTAGTCCAAGAGTAATGGAAAAAGACAGAAAAGTGCAAGTTGCAACTTAACCTAAATGATAAAGATAAAATTATAACTATTAAACAAAGTTCTGAGAGTACTGTCACCCTAAAAAACAAAAAAAAACATGTGTCCACTATCAACTTTTTTAGTAGAAACCAGTTACTATCAAAGAAATTTGACTTATTTCTAACTGATATTGAAATTTACAGGACAATTTATTCAGAGATAGGATTCTATTTGGAATACAGAACAAATATATTTTAGTACCACTGCTTCAGGATGTAGAAAATGATACACAGATTAAATGGATCACTGAAGGCTCTTTAATCTTAGCCATGACACAAACACCAGCAAAAAAAAAAAAAAAACCCAGGACAGTTTAAAAGCACCCCATCCAAAATTCAAAGAAAATCCCACAAATGATTGTATCTATTCATGTAGTAAAATATGATAGAATTCATTCACTTAAATAATGCCCTGCCTATGGGAAACTATGGGCAAAATACCATAAGCAAAATCATTTTGCTATTAGAAATAAGCACACAGGAAAATGATTTGTTGACATTGGATGAAGCAGTAAAAGGTAAAAGATTTAACTGCTTGGGGTGAGGAGAAACCAGAGTAGTGAAGGCTGGTCTCAAGATATTGAGCTTCACAGAGCAGCTAACAAGGGATCAAAATGATTGGCAATTTGCTGTGTTCAAGAAGATCCATCCATCACAACAAGATGAGACCTTAAAAATATTTTGTTTATGCTTGTACATGTAGGGCCCTGTACCTACACTCATTCTGCCCCATCATACATTCCCTACATCTCATGCCCCAACTCCCCTTTCTTTAACACTCATCACTCCTTTGTCTGTGGCATTACTTGGCTACTGTAATCACTTGAGAGCAGAATTGGCACATATTACATCCTCTCTTTTCTCTGCACTACTAGTTACCTCCTTACCCTTCTGGAACCGCCATCATTGAAACCATATTGGGAGTTCTGTGATGAAATTGTATATCACAACCAATTGCCTTTCAAAAGTGACAGTAGAATCATCCCTGAATCATTCAGAAGTGAAAGTTTCACCAGGAACATCAAAGCCAGAGATGTACAGTCTTTGCCTGTCAGGGATTCATTGGAAAGCAGTTGAAAAGCATATCATATGTGTAAAATTCAGAACAGTCTTAAAGAACTGTTACTGCCTCAATGTCAATGGTTAAAGGTTGGTGTTGATTTGTTCTGAACTAGTGGTGATGGTTATTTAATTATTGTTGAGTATTACATCAAATTTGCTGAGATAATACAGTTGAGTAATCAAACCAGTTTTACAATTATAAACAAGTTGAAACCAGTCTTTGTCATAGAAGGAATAACAGAAATTCTAATTTCAAACAATGCTTTGCAATTATTTTTTGAAGAATTGAAAAATTTTGCTAAAATGTGGGACTTTGACCATATCAAAGCCAGTCAATGATTTCTACAATCAAATGGACCAGCTGAAATTGCAATGAAACTCATGAAGATATTCTTTTCTACTCTAGGCACAAGGCTTGTCATTTTTGAGGAGGGAGCCATTCAATCATTTCGACCCCAGTACGCAACTGGTACTTAATTTATCGACCCCAAAAGGATCAAAGGCAATGTTGACCTCTGTGGAATTTGAACTCAGAATGAAACTCATGAAGATATTGATAAAAGAATGTAGAGAGGAAAACAAAAGAACTGCCTGGAACTGTTAGACTTAATAAATACTTCAATAGACAAGGTTGGTAAATCACCTGCACAACTTGTTATGTATTATTGACGTTTGAGGACAATACTACCTACATCATGTCAGCTACTGTACCCTCATACAATAAATCTATCAGATGGATATGCTGACCTCCAAAGGCTGATTTAGAAGTATTACAACCAACACACAAGAAAGCCACTCACATCATTGGATCCTGGTGATTATGTACGAGTACAAGTAAAGGACTAAATAATACCAGCACTCATCAAAGACAAAATCAATAACCCAAGATCGTATGTGGTTGAGCAATGACCCAACTAGAAAGTAACATAGGAGAAACTGACAATACATTTGACCATCAAAAGAGGCTGACAGACAATTCAAACAGAGAACAACACATCTGTCTTGAATTTCTACACAGTTTTTGTCTAATAAATTTCACTCACTAAGTTTTGGTTTTCAATAGGTGGTTTC
Organism: Octopus sinensis; assembly: GCF_006345805.1. NCBI lineage: Eukaryota > Metazoa > Mollusca > Cephalopoda > Octopoda > Octopodidae > Octopus > Octopus sinensis. The sequence continues at coordinate 15,690 of NC_043010.1, read as the reverse complement.
AGCAGAAGATACTTTCCAAAGATGACATACAATGAAATTGAACTTGAAATCATGCAGTTGGGAAGTGAATGTCTTAACCACATAGCCATGTTTGCACCCACTTACTCTAGTTAATGTTCTAGTTTTGGGCAAGAACATATTCAGATCAAATTGTGTTGCCTGCTTCAGCTATATTTTTTAATCTTTTATCTTCTACTTGTTTCAGTCTGCATATTTGAATGCTGGGGCACCACTTTGAAGGGTTTTAGCTGAACAGGTTAATCCTAGTGCTTATTTTTGTTTTTCAATCTAGTACTTAGCTAATAGCATGGTCCTGAAACTACTCTATGGTACTAATTCTTTTATTTTTTCACTACTTGTTGGCAGGACATTATCTTCAAGAGTTTTAGTCAGTCATATCAACTTCAGTAAGCATTGCTGTCTGGTACTAATTTTATTAATCTTTATTTATCAAATAGCTAAGTTTTACAGATTTGCACATGTATACATAAACACATACAGAAATAGATTTTCAGGCATGAATTTATATGTGTGTATGTGTGCATATATATATTATATAAATGAGAGTGTATGTTTGTGTATATCACAGAAAGGTTCTGAAATGGTGCATTGTTGAGAAAAATAGATTTGATTTTTGAAATCTGTATCCTAATGAGAAGGTTTTTGGTACTTAGTAATCAAAAAATATAATCTACTATGAGAAATAACTCAACTTTCAGATCACCACGTCTACCTCTCTCTCTCTCTCTCTCTGTCTTTTATGCTTTTCTCCTCTCTATATATATTTACCACTCTCTCTCTCTTTCTCTCTTTCACTGTATATCTCTCACACTTGCTTTTCCAACCCCCCCCCCTCTCTCTCTCTCTCGCTCTCTTTTATATGATATGTAATTATTTTCATTTTGTTTAAAACTTCACCATCAAAATGATTTTGCTTTCATTCAGTGATAGACATCTATCATGCAGAAAATGCTAGCTTCCAAATCCTATTTTCTGATTGGGTAAAAATGATCAAACTTTAAAACTCTGTAACATTTTTCTAAAATTTTTCTGGAATAAATGAATCACAGAATTGGATACTGAACTGGTTTCTCATTCCTTTTATAGTGGTTTACTCTTCTAAATATTTGATATCCCTGCTCAATATAGCAGCAAAATTTCTTTAAAATTTTCTCTGACCAAGACTACTCCAGTAACAACAACAGAAGTTCTCAGTCAATCAACATCTATTACCCCTCAACCTCATATCACAAGAATCACAATACAATATCAATTTGTTGACTAAAGGATTAATGGCACATATCCTATTCCTAGCAATGCACAGTATCTCTGGTTAAGATACTGAACTCATAAATAATCCAGTCTAACTGTAAATAGGCACCATAGGTAGGACAGTTCACTGCTGTAAACAATGAGGCACTGTAAAACTGAATCACAATTGTTATTTTGTAGTGCTGTGTTCAACTCTTAAATACGATACTTAAAGGCACACAATTAGTCATGCACAACTTGATCTAAATAAAAACTTCCCTAAAGGCAAAGTTTCTAAATAGTATCCCTGTAACCCATTATTTATCCACTAGGCAGCAAGGAATCTTGCATAGGGTCACTAAACCTGCTAGAAAAGCACCAAATATCTCTCAAAGCACACCCTACTGTCTCAAAATAGAGAAGGGCACATCAGATAAAGTACACTGTTAGTAAAAAGAAAAAAATAGTATAGCTGGAAGGCTTTGATCAGTTATACTCAACCAAGAACTGATCTGGGGCTAAACAAATGTCTACCATCCAATCAGTAAAGCTACAGAGACTGAGAAATAATTGATTTGTTTTCTTTTTTTCTTGCAGGACATTCTGATTTGTCAACTCAAATTAACTTCCCTATTTTCAATTTTCAGATCCAAGGATTTAAAAGATGGATGAATCAGAGTTGGAGATCAGATCTCAAGATGAAGTTTGTGACCTTTCTTCATGGTATGATATTTATTTCATCTGTCAGTATCTTCAGATAAAAGAACAAAACTTTCTTTTGGTTATATGCAAGGAAAGGAAATATAAAGTGGGGTATTTAAGCATTAAGCAAAGAATTACCAATATTTAGTGAGAAACAGTGGATTGGCAGAGTTGGTAGAGTGATTGTCAAAATGCCTTGCTGCACTTAGTTTCATACCTTTACATTCTGAGTTCAAATCCTGCTGAGATCATCTTTGACTTTCATCATTCTAGAGGTTGATGAAATAAAGTATCAGTCGAATCTGAGGCCGCTATAAATAACTCTACATTTCTCCAAAACTGTCAAGCCATATAACAATATTAAGGGAAGTATGGTATTTAGTCTAATCAGGTATACCCAGCTCCTATATTTCAAGGCTTTGAGCCTATGTTAGCAATTAATATTAAGCAGTGTGAAATAGTTTCAATTAGGACTAGAAAGTGTCATGTAGAATCAAGTTGGCAGAAATAGGTCTCTGGTAATGAAAATGCTCTGTCAATGAATAAAGCACTTAAAAACAAGAATACTAGGAGCAGTTTGACCAAAAGGGGCAATCTTCATTCAAAATAAGGATATTATAAGTTATTTCATATAGAAAGAAGGTAATTTTTGAACAGGAAGCACTACAAATTTAAATCAAGATAAATTCAAATGTATTAGTTCATAAAATGTTTAGATAGGTGATTAGATAAGTTTTATTAACAATGAAAAGTCTTTCAGTCACACTGTAATCTTTCGTCCTCTGACATGAGTTCCCCTTCTCAAATGTCCCTGCCCTCTCAAAATTCTTTGTCTCACGAGTTATTTGGTGACCCTGCCAGTGCTAGTGCCACATAAAAAGCATCCAATCCACAGTGTAAAGTGGTTGGCATTTAGAAGGGCATCTAGCTGTAAAACTCATGCCAAAACTGACCTTATGCTAAAAGCACCGAGTCCACTCTACAGAGTGGTTGGTGTTAGCAAGGGATTCTAGTCATAAAAACCCTGCTAAAACAGACACAGTAACCTGGGGCAGTCTTCTACCTGGCTGGCTCCTGTCAACCATCCTACCCATATATTCATGGAAGACAGATGTTAAACGATAACGATGATGATGAGATGTATATATCATCATCATCATCATCGTCGTTTAACGTCCGTTCTCCATGCTAGCATGGGTTGGACGGTTCGACCGGGGTTCTGGGAAGCCAGAAGGCTGCACCAGGCTCCAGTCTAATTTGGCAATGTTTCTACAGCTGGATGCCCTTCCTAACGCCAACCACTCCGTGAGTGTAGTGGGTGCTTTTTACGTGCCACCTGCACAGGTGCCAGGCGGGGCTGGCAACGGCCACGGTCAGATTGGTGTATTTTATGTGCCACCGGCACGGAAGCCAGTCGAGGCGGTGCTGGCATCGGCCACGAGTCGGATAGTGCTTTTTACGTACCACCAGACCAGGGATCCTGGCTGGTTCAATTCGATTTCGATTTCGCTTGCCCCAACATGTCTTCACAAGCAAAGGGGGTTGGCAAGGGTGCCTGTCGTACGGTCGCATTGGAGTATTTTACGTGCCACGGCCACGAGTCGGATAGTGCTTTTTACGTACCACCAGACCAGGGATCCTGGCTGGTTCAATTCGATTTCGATTTCGCTTGCCCCAACATGTCTTCACAAGCAAAGGGGGTTGGCATGGGTGCCTGTCGTACGGTCGCATTGGAGTATTTTACGTGCCACGGCCCCGAGTCGGATAGTGCTTTTTACGTACCACCAGGCCAGGGATCCTGGCTGGTTCAATTCGGTTTCGATTTCGATTTCGATTTCGCTTGCCCCAACATGTCTTCGCAAGCATGGGGGGTTGGGATGGGTGTCTGTCGTCGGATGAGGTTCTATATCGACTTCGCTTGCCTCAACCGGTCTTTGTGTCCAAGGGAGGAAAGGCATTCATAAGTGGGCTGGGCTCACTTGTCCTGCCTGGTCTTCTCACGTACAGAATATTTCCAAAGGTCTCGGTCTCTGGTCATTTCCTCAGTGAGGCCTAAAGTTCGAAGGTCGTGCTTCACCACCTCGTCCCAGGTTTTCCTGGGTCTACCTCTTCCACGGGTTCCCTCAACTGCTAGGGATTGGCACTTTCTCACACACCTATCTTCATCCATTCTCGCCACATGACCATACCAGCGCAATCGTCTCTCTTGCACACCACAACTGATGCTTCTTAGGTACAACATTTCTCTCAAGGTGCTAACGCTCTGTCGAGTATGTACACTGACATTACACATCCATCGGAGCATACTGGCTTCATTCCTCACGAGCTTACGCATGTCCTCAGCAGTCACAGCCCATGTTTCGCTGCCATGTAGCATGGCTGTTCGTACACACGCATCATACAGTCTGCCTTTTACTCTGAGCGAGAGGCCTTTAGTCACCAGCAGAGGTAAGAGCTCCCTAAACTTTGCCCAGGCTATTCTTATTCTAGCAGTTACACTTTCAGTGCACCCACCCCCACTACTGACTTGGTCACCTAGATAACGGAAGCTATCAACTACTTCTAGTTTTTCCCCCTGGAAAGTGACGGAAGTTGTTTTCTGCAGATTTTCGGAGGTTAATGCTCCCGAGCATCTGCCACATACAAAAACTATCTTCCCAGTTAGCCTACCTTTGACATTGCTGCACCTCTTATGTGTCCATAGCTTACACTGGGTACATCTTATAGAGTTTCTACCTACACCTTTTCTACAGATCGAGCAGGGCCATCTTCCTGAAGATATTTGTGGATTGTCTACCTTTCTACTTATTAGTACTTTGGTTTTAGCTAGGTTGACTCTAAGGCCCCTTGATTCTAAACCCTCCTTCCACACTTGGAACTTCTCCTCCAGTTCTGATAGTGACTCAGCAATAAGAGCAAGGTCGTCAGCGTAGAGGAGCTCCCAGGGACAGCCTGTCTTGAATTCCTCCGTAATTGCCTGGAGTACTATGATAAATAGGAGGGGGCTGAGTACTGAACCCTGGTGGACCCCAACCTCTACTTTGAATTCTTCTGTGTACATGTTGCCAACCCTAACCTTACTTACGGCATCTCTGTACATGGCTTGCACAGTCCTCACCAGCCATTCATCTATCCCTAGTTTCCTCATTGACCACCAGATAAGGGATCGGGGGACCCTATCAAAAGCTTTCTCCATGTCAACGAAAGCCAGGTACAGGGGCTTATCTTGGCTAGGTATTTCTCCTGCAGCTGCCTTACCAGGAATATAGCATCAGTGGTACTTTTTCCTGGCACGAACCCAAACTGCATCTCATCTAAACTAACTCTCTCTCTGATTAGTTGGGCTATGACCCTCTCCGTAACCTTCATACTTGATCCAACAGCTTGATACCTCTGTAATTATTTGTATCTAGGGCATCACCTTTACCTTTGTAGCAGTTGACTAGTATGCTGCTGCACCAGTCATTGGGTATGACTCCTTCGTGTATCACCTGGTTGACTATACGGGTATATAGATGTGGTGTGTGTGTGTATACACGTGTGTATATATATATATAATATATATATATATATGTGTGTGTGTGTGTGTATATATATATAAATAATATATATGCATATATATATGTATGTATATCTCTATATATAAAACTGAAATGCGTTTTTACCGCTTGGATTGCCTTCAATGCCTCTACATCCCGTCCGATTCGCTCCAAAATTTACAGGGACATGTAGAATGAGGTGACGATGCCCGTGGGCTACCTTAGAAATCCCTATCTTGAAAGTTGTGGTTGCTAGGGGCCATCTTCCTCACTCACGCTATTTCCTCCTTTCCCTCTCTTATTCCCCTTCATTTATAACTTTGAGAAGTCCACTCCCGTTATTTAATGTATTCCCCTCAACTCCCTTTCACTTTCCCTTTATAAGTTCGTCAGACGGCTTTCTTTGATGTATCTGTCTGCATTCATAGGGAGAATTATCATTGCTACCAACAACACACAATCATGAGAACAGATATTATGAATCAGATATTCATTGCGTTCATTTATATATGTGTGTGTGTGTGTGTTCGATATATAAATATGTATATATAATGTATATATACAAAGTGTATATATCTGTATTTATGTATATTAAACTTTTTAATACTTTTTGATAGTTATATATATTTTTAAACAAATTATAAATATAATTTAATAATTTTTATTTTAAATTTAAATAATTTAAATTTTTCAATTTTATATATTTTCTATATTATATTTTTATTTTTATGTTTTTGTTTTTGTTTATTTTTGCCTATTAGTGGTTTTATCTCTAATTTAATTTATACATATATATATATAATTTGTATATATAATGCATGCACACACACACACACACATTATATATATATATATGTATATATATATATATATATGTATATATATATATTATATATATATATATATTATATATATATATATATATATATATATAATATATGTGTGCATTATGTGGTCGGTCGGTTCAGCTGAAAATATGCACACCTATGAACCCTTTCGTTACTATATTTCTGACCAAAATACACCCCCTTATGTGTTTCAATTAATTTCTAACATAATCATAAAGTTAGTCTGGTTTCATTAAACAACTATAACTTTTTTATTTATCAATATATTGATGTGATTTTTGGAAGATAATTGAATGAAATGTTCTCAACCAATTCTATACTATAATTTTTGTCACAAAGTGACTCTAATTGCAGGTAGATACAGGTAAATTCAACAAAATATAAAATTATTAAAATTTTGTTCAAACATCGCTATAGAAAATGGGTTATAAGCTAATATTCAATTGGGTATACAACAAAATTTTACGATAGAATTTGTTATTCTGGGTAACTTTCTGATACCCATAATAATATTTATGGCAAAATAGTCTTAATTTCATTTAAGGTTGTGGGGAAACCACTAACTATCCTTTCTTTCGCTTTGTTTACATTTAGCGTAACGGTTCGTTTCCGCCGTAATAATTTCAAATAGGCTCATTCGAAAAAGTAAAAAGAAATAGTCTAAGGCTTTACTCTCCTGGGAAAGTCTGTGGCTTGGTCCAGTTTCTTCAGAAAAATCACCGAAAGAAACAGTTTTTCAATTTTCACTCCATTCAGGTGCCAATTCATTTTCTTTATCGCTGTTGGAGCTCTCGGATTCACTGTTTTCACTTTCGGAAAATGAAACATCAGATGCATTATCAAATACCACGTGCTTTTTTTTTTTCAGTCATAGAGTTAGATTTATCAAGGTCTTCAGTAGAAAATCCTTCGAATTCTGACTCACTGCTTGATATGATGAAATTCGTATCCATTTTTTTGTCAGAATTACAAAGTTTGAAAACACAATAGGAACAAATTTTGGAAAAAATCTCCCAAAATTCACGGAATTAAAATTACACTTCGATTGTTGTACAAAACTGTAGATGAACTGTTTACGAAGTATAATCACGTGGTTTCACGAATGTAATAAAGAGATTTGCTCTGATATTCTCATTTAAATATGAATAGGTAAATACGGGCGAGTTTGGGCGGTTTGGTCACATTAGCCAAAATTTTTTTCAGGCGGCTTTGGGCGGTTTGGTAACGAAAGGGTTAAAAGTGTTGGCAAGTTTGCATGACAACTATTTTTTTCCTCAAATGAAAGGCGTGATCTCTAGGACAAAATTCCTCATCTTATAAAATGTGGCCCCAGTAGACCCGAATGAAATCGGGTTATATTAACCAAAAGGTGAAAAGGGGTATAAATGGGGCTGGAAGGGGATTAAAATTTAAAGGAGCGAGTGTTTAGGAATTCTCTGTTACATCAAGCTAAAAAATTTGCGCCAGCCTTTTAATCTTCAATGTGTTGCCGTCCATGATGAAGAGGTTTTGAATGCTTGCCATGGTGAGTCTACTGTCTTGAGAAAGAATCACTTCAAAACTTGGTGTTTACGAATTTTCTTTTACATCAAGTTCAAAATTTTACGCCAGCCGTTAAACTGTCCGTCGTTAAGAAATGCTAGTCATGGTGACTCTACTATCCTCAGATTCTATCCCTTCAAACTTTGTTTTCCAATATTTTATTATTTTTATTCAGCTCGCAAGTTCGTCTGTCCCTTTTAAATGTTAGCGTTTTGCTGTCTGCCTTGAAGCAGACCTTTCCGTTGCCACTGCCTGATATTTATGATTGATCTTTCTAAATATTTTATTTCTCAACTTACTCAAGATCTTTTGTTGTTTATAAATGGGAGAGAGATAGATAAAGATAGAGAGTAAGAGAAAGCGAGGGAGAGTCCGAGAGAAAAGAAAAGTAAGAGAGTGGGAAAGTGAGAGAGAAAGGAGAGAGAAACAAAGAGGGAGAATCATCATCATCATCATCATCGTTTAACGTCCGTTTTCCGTCCTAGCACGGGTTGGACAGTTTGACCGGGGTCTGGGAAGCCAGGAGGCTGCACCAGGCTCCAGTCTGATCTGGCAGTGTTTCTACAGGTGGATGACCTTCCTAACGCCAACCACTCTGTGAGTGTAGTGGGTGCTATTTTCGTGCCGCAGGCACAGGTGCCAGGGGGGCTCGCAGCGTCAACAATCGGTTGGTGCTTTTTACGTGCCACTGACACAGAAGCCAGTCAAGGCGGCGCTGCAATCGGCCACGTTCAGATGCTGCTTTTTACGTGCTGAAAGGAAGCAACAGAAAGTAACAACCACACCCTTACCCGCGCGTAGAGCGGGTCACCTTCAGCTAGTATATATATATATTTATATACACAGATACACACACACACACACATATGGGTACAGGACGTCACCAACAGTAACATGAAATAAAAAAGCAAATGAGTTCAGTATGCAAACAACGAGTGAAACAAATGGAAAGTAGGACAAGTAACATAAAGAACGGCACTTCATCAGTTGTTGGCTGCCTATCTACATCTCATTTCGAGCATTGAACAACAATGCGAGTCTTCAAAGACAGTTGCTTCCATAAGTACCAAAATAAAATTTGGAATTTATGGAGGGTCAAATTCGGGAACAAAAACAGGACAGTAGAGACATACAATGAAACCGAACAGAAACAAACATGGAGGGTTGTTCGACCAGAACGAGGGTAAAATACTGAATGCTGGAGAAGTATTTTCTTTGACAAGAAAAAAGATAGAAGAAAGAGAGATAGGATACGTCCAGTCTTTAGGACAGTCCTGAAAGAAAAGAAAGATGATAACATGAGAAGAAGAAAGATGGACGATGATCATGTGTAAGCAACAATAGAGAAAAGGAGAGAGAAGGGAGAGAGAGAGACAGACAGATAGAAAATGGTGAAGGGGAGAAAAAAGGAATTAGAGAAAGGATGTGAGAGAAAACGATGGGGAGAAAACAGTATAGAATAGAGTTGCATCAAAAAGATTAAGATAAACTTACTTGATATATATGTGTGTGTATATATATATATATATTCAATCAAAGCAATTAAGATTCAAGTAACTTCCAATGAATTTACTTGAATGTGGTACTTAACTTAGATGCACCAGAAAAACTATATGGTGTTATCCATACAGTAATGTGGGGTGATTATAAACGAGAAGAAGCAACAAGAATGGATTGGTTTTTAGTACAATTGTTTCATACAAAGACAGGCTTTATTACAAGTTGCAAAAATTGCAGCAGATAAAAGCGTCCCGTACTCATCAGCTAAAATACATTTGAGTTCTCTAGACATCTTAGTGGGTGAGGTTATACTCATGAAATATTGGAGATAATTCCATTAAAGGCAGATATAGGTTGTAAACAGCTTTCCAAAGTTCCTTAATGATGATGCACAGTCTTATCACAGATTTTTAAAAAACTTATTAGTTTCGAAGAGAGTGTATATGCATCCATGTATATATATACATGTGTGTGTGAGGGTGTATGTATATATCTGTGTTTGTCTGCTCCTCCCACTGCTTTGACAACCTGCATTGGTTTGTTTACATCCCTGTAACTTAAAGGTTTGGCAAAAGAAACTGATAAAAGAAATGAATGAATGCCAAGAAATAAATGGTTTGAGACAGGGTTGTTTTGTTTAGATGAGATAATTGTTTTATCAATTGGTAGTTCAGTACATTATTAGCAACAGAATTTATAACTGCTTGCTTCATTAAATCAGATGTTAAGAAGTTATAACTCCTTTAGCAGCTTTTCTTAATAAACAAAATAACTTTCCCTCAAGCCATTTCATTCTTGACATTCATTTGTTTCTATTATGTGTTCATGTGGATATGCCCAACCTGTATATATATTCAGTGGATCTTGGGTTTGGTCAGGCATATTTTTTTATGCAGTTCTGAAGAATCAGCTTTGATATGTGCTATGGAGGAAACCGTAAATGAAAATTAATCGATAGTTGCAGGAATTATTGCATAATAATGCAAGATTGATTAGCAAAATGATTTGCTTACTCCATTTTTTAATATATGTCATATATATATATATATATATATATATACACACACACATATATATACATACATACACATTCACTTACACACACCACAAACACCTGCACAGGTATGTGTATATACACACATGGATATGTAAAGTCACAATTGCAAAATGTATTACTAATAGTAGTTGCTAGTACAGAACAACAACAACAAGAGAAATAATGGAAATAGTGCATGTATATATTATAAAATACAGTACAAAATATGAAAAAATATGTATACTTGAATATATAAAGTGATATGGAAAGTAGCAACAACCAAGCAAACTACAGAATGGTAATTATCATCTAAGTATTTAAAGCATATGTTAATAGTTGTAGTAAAAGTTGCATTGACATGAGGTGAACCCTGGAGTTAGACAATCAGAGTAAAACTAATAATATTTACAATGACAATAACAACAACAACAGTAATAACTGTTTCAAATTTGGTCACAAGAACAGCACTTTTGAGCCGGGAAGGTCAGGTTGATAATATCAACTTCTAGTACCTAGAGCCTTAATTTATTGATCCCTGAACGGATGAAAAGTAAAGTTAACCTCATCAGGATTTGAACTCTGATCATAAAGCTGTAAGAAACACTACTAAGCATTTTGTCTAACATACTAATAATAATTCTTTCTAATTTTTGGCTCAAGGAAATTTTGTGGAGAGGGCAACATCGATTACATCAACCCCAGTAATTGATTGGTTCTTTATTTTATTGACCCCCATAAGAATGAAAGGCTAAGTTGACCTCAACAGAATTTGAAGTCAGAATATGGAATCAGAAGAAATGCTGTTAAACATTTTGTCTGGTGTTACAATAATAATGATAAGTATTTTCATGTACATTGTTTTGTCTTGGTATAAAAGATGGGCTACAGCAAATATTCTGCTCAATACCACAGATTGGTTTGTCAGTTGTTTGACTTTAACCTGTTGAGCATGTCCCTTAGTGGCTGATGATATGTGCATCTCTGATCATGAGCAAAAGTAGTGGGGGAGCATCATAGCCATGTGTTGAAAGGATTTCTTAGAGGTTTGGATAATTCACCTTTGGAAACATAGGTGGTTCAGTCAACATCCTTAAACAATCCTTATTCAGGGACCTTTTGAGTGGCATGGGCTACTCAACCTAAAGAAAATTCTAACTGGGCCCCACCCGCAAGGTCATGCGCTGTTTATCTTGATATGACGCGCACATATGTTTGTGATGCATGTGCCTGGTGTACTCTTATCAGACAGGTAGTCATAATGGGTATACCGGGCTTCGTATATTTTACCCCAGTGTCACTTTGATGGCACGCACTGCTCTCTCACTCAATAATAATAATTATAATAATAATAATAGTAATGATGATGATGATAATAATGATAATAATAATGATGATGATGATGATAATAATAATAATTATTCATTTTACTATAAGCACAAGACCTGAAATTTTGGGAGAGGGGGCTGCTCAATTAAATTGATTCTAGTGCCTGACTGTTGCTTATTTTATCAATGCTGAAAAGATGAAAGGCAAAGTCAACCTTGGTAGAATTTGAACCCAGAATGCAATCCCAGAAGAAATTTCACTAAACATTTTGTCTAGTGAGTTAGATTAGTGTTTAAAACAGAACTCAGTTTGAAATATAAGATAAGTATTAATACTCTAGCTGTCCCACTTAGAATTCACAATTATAATATTCTACATGAATTAGCCAAGCTAGACAAGGAAAAATATTATAATGACAGAATTTAGTATACCACCCAAAATCTGACAGAAAAAGGTTATATATACAATGAATTGAAGGGTAGACCTCAGGACCTCAGAAATATCTAACTCAGAACCAAAGAAAACTCGTACAAATAGCCACAAAGTATGAGCAAAATGAAAATACTGTTTTCAGTTTTCAAGGAGGCTGAAAAATAGGAGAAAGAGATTATTGATACCTGACAACTATGAAGAAAAAGAAGAAATAACAAAAGCTGTGAAGCAACTAAAATCTAAGCTAAAATTGGAGCTACAAAATACCACAATAGAACAATGACAAGAAAAGCCATTACATGGCAAATACTGGAATAAGTTAAACAGAAAAGAAATAGATAAAGTAAAATCCCAGCAGTGGTTGAGAAGTTTGGGACTGAAAGCAAAGACTGAAGGGTTTTTAATTGCAATACAATATCAAGGCCTCCCCAACAAAAACACATAATGAAGGAAAATACAATAAATAATTGCAGAATAATTGGTGATGGGGAAGAAATAATAAATCATATTGCCTCTGGCTGTCCAGTCCTGGCTAAAAAGAATATATATACAGACATGACAGAGTTGGGACATATATGCACTGGAAGTTGTGCAGCTCTATGGAATGGCAACAGAAAAAAAAAATGATATAAGCATATCCCAGAAAGGGTGTCAAAAAATGACAAAATAACCATACTCTGGGATATGCCGATAGACATAAATAGAATTATCAAGGCTAATAGGCCAGATATTGTTGTTAGGGACCACCAAGAAAAATAATGCTTTGGGACATATCAGTCCCAACAAATGATAATGTTTCTCTAAAGGAAGCAGAGAAACTCTTGAAATACAAAGATATGGAAATGGAGATAATCCAAATGGGGAGCCTGGAAACAAATAATCCCCATAATAGTAGGTGCATTAGGTATGGTTAAAAAACATGACCAAAACACCAGGACTTACAAAAATATATTGTTATGCAGCAGCAGTACTAGCAATAGCAGTTGCAGTGTCAATGCCAACCACAGTAGCTGCAACAACAACAATAGTAATAGCAATGACAGCAAGAACTTTCTCTTTAACAAGACAGCACTTACCCAAGACACACAGAGCTGTACTCAATAGTACAGTGAAAGCACCCAATAAAAATAAGACTACTGAATAATAACAATAATAATAATAATAATAATAATACTTTTTACTATAGGCACAAGGCCTGAAATTTTGGTGGAGGGGATAAGTCAATTACATCAACCCCAGTACATAACTGGTACTTATTTCATCGACCCCAAAACAATAAAAGACAAAGTCGACCTCATCAGAATTTGAACTCAGAATGTAGATGTGGAGGAAATCCCGCTAAGCATTTTTCCCAGGGTACAAAGCCAGCAAATTTGGTGGAGGGGGTAAGTTGATTACATCAGCCCCAATACTCAACTGGAAAGTATTTTATCAACTTCGAAATGATGTAAAGCAAGGTCAAACTTGGTGGAATTTGAACTCAGAATGTGAAGATGGATGAAAGTCCGCTAAGCATTTCACCCAGTATGCTAACAATTCTGCCAGCTTGCTGCCTTGATGATGATGATGATGATGATGACGACAATACCGCAGTAGTAAGAACAAATATATGTAAAGAGATTAGTGGGTATAATGGACAGCAGTAGATATAATTTTGTTGATACAGAAGATTCAAATGCTAGGTATTGTGCAAGGGGTTTATGGATGTAATAATAGGGTTATATCCTAAAACAAATCTTGGATATTCATAAATATACTTGAAAATAAGATTATATTAAAAACCATACATTTTTTTTTTTGTTTTCTTGAAATTATCACTGCTTCCAGAAAAGGTAAGATAATTGAATTGCATGGTAGCAGTTAGGACAGCCCTGCACATGTTTCTGCCTCAGTAAGCATCATCAACACAACAGTTTCTCTATTTTCTCTCTGGCAGAATGAGATACTTATACAAAAAGAGAGTAGAGCACATTTATGGCCTAGGTAATTTGCATAAATGAAATGAAAATGTGATGGCAGAAACAACTCAAAATGGCCAGTGTAAGTATGTATGTGTATCTGTATGCACACAAACATACACACACCTATGAACATATATTTTTTTCTTTATTTTGTGGTACAAAAACAGTAAAAGTGCCCAATATACACCCTGTGTTTGCAGTGTCTTTAGTCTGATGTTTGTTTATGTCTTAGATAAATAGATATGTGTATTATCCAAACTAATTTGTAATTTGTTATAGTTCCATTCAGTCAACCTCTGTCTGACCGTTTGCTTCAGCAGATTGAGAGAAGTAAGTAATAATTTTGAAATTGCAACCACTCTGTTTACAAGCGATTCCACAGTCTTTGATGTCACTTGTTATTGATCCTGCATCAGGAAGATCTACTTTGGTGTTAAATAACAAAGAATTTGTGCATGCATTGGCAAGATGAAATAAGATCTTTGGTTAAGGATTAGAGTAGGGTGGAAAATCATATGGTTTTGTTTGTAAGGACCAAATAATTTGAGAGAGATTAAGAAGAGTGGTTAGTGCAGAGCTCAGAGAGTGAGTAAGAACATCTGACAAGGAGAATAAATGGTGCAGAAGGCCTTGTAGTAGTGATAGAATTGGTAGAGATTTGAGATAAGACGATGTGATATATAAAAGGACCCCCTTTGGTCATGAATGACCATGGGATTGCACCTAGGAAGTTACCCTCAGGGGCACAAGTCCAGGCAAGGTTGTTTGTGGAAGACCGGCAGCCGCCCATGCATACCAGCCTCCCCTCTCCATGCCACCAATGTTATCCAAGGGAAAGGCAAAGGCCGGTACGGTTTGGCACCAGTGATGTCACAACTCATTTTTACAGATGTGTGACCTGGAGCCACATGAAATGAAGTTTCTTGCTTAAGAAAACAACACACAGCCCAGTCTGGGAATCAAATTCACTACCTCATGATAGCGAGCCCGATGCTCTAACCATTGAGCCATGCAACTTCACATGTGATATTTCTTTTTATATATGTTTATAGGTGTTAATATGTGTATACTTTTACTTACACGGGTGTGCTAAAACTTTCCTGGCTTTAAGGGTATTGCAAAAGGCCTGGTTGGAGGCCCAACCTTCCAAGTTCTTTTACAGGGCTTAGAAATACTGAAGAACTGCTGCAATAAGTGTGTAAATCTGAGAGGGAAATATGTTGAATAAAATTGTAATTAACCGAACCTCCTAGTTTTCTTTTATCCAAAGCCAGGAGCTTTTCAGCATGCCCTTGTATGTTTATATGTATGTTAGATTTATGTACTTGTATATTTATTAAATTTATAAATTTATGTTAATATGTTGATTTTGCAGGCACAGTAATTCCAAAAAGCACTCTTCAGCTTTCATGCACATCAATGCATTTGCAGAAGCAACTCGAGCCTGCAATTCTGATCTCGATGCTGACCAAGAAATGGTGCAGCACTGTAGCATATGTGGTAAAGGATTTTACCATGTTCATGATTTACGGGACCACGAACTTACCCATATT
>NC_043009.1:72164392-72296471 GCF_006345805.1 Octopus sinensis | reverse complement strand
ACCCCACATGGTTTCCGACCAGGGAGAAGCTGTTTAACTCAGCTCCTACAACACTATGACTGGGTGCCTGAAACGGTTGCTCAACCACTCAAATGTGGAAGTGATATATCTCGACTTTGCAAAGGCTTTGATAAAGCCGATCATGGAATGATATGTCACAAACTGCGTGATCTCAACATAGTTGGAAAAATGGGAGAATGGCTTCAATGACTTTTGAAGGATAGAAGTCAGGTGGTAGTAGCCAATGGGGCCACCTCCATTAACACACAAATAGTGAGCGGTGTTCCGCAGGCACTGTTCTGGGACCACTACTCTTCATAATGGCCCTCTCAGACATGCCCTCAGCCACGCAGAGAGCCACGATCACAAGTTATGCAGATGATACAAAAGTTTCACGGCAATACAGAACCCTGAGGACACTAAACACCTGCAATGTGAGCGGACGAAATATACAATGGGCTGAAAGATCGCATGCAGTTCAATGCTGGAAAGTTTCAAGCTTTATACTATCAGCATGCAAAACTGAATGCAATACCCAATGAATACACTGGACCCGAGGGATTGCAATCCCAGAGGCACAATCAGTGCGTGACCTGGGTATTCACATGAGTGATGACGCGACCTTTCATGTACATGTTGCTAAACTGACAATGAAATGTAGACGGCTGGCTGAGGGATTCTTAGAACCTTTAGAAAAGGAACAGAAACCATGATGGTCCTCTGGAGACCTTGTCCTAAGCCACTTTGACTATTGCTCTCAGCTATGGTCACCATCCAGTGTCAAGTGTGATCACAGAACTTGAGGCGATCCAACGAAGCTACACACAAGAAGATAGCCTCTATGCAGAATGTAAGCTACTGGGAAAGACTCAAGAGATTAAAATTATATTCCTGGAGCGTAGGCGGAAAATATGCCATAATATACATCGGAAGAAAGATGAAGACTGGAGGGAAGTGTCCTGAACTTTGGCATCGAGAGTTACGCAAATGCCAGAACTGGGCGCCACTGCGTGGTGCCTAGGACTCCAAACCTGCCATCAATGTAGGACAAGATTCTGTGATAGCCTGGGCTTCCGAGGCCCACAGCTCTTCAATATCCTCCCGAAGAACCCTGAGAGACCTGCATGGGTGGATACAGATGTCTTTAAAATGAAGCTGGATCTCTTCCTGTCAGGTGTCCCAGATGACCAACTTCACGGCGGAGGGGCAGATGAGGGCAGCTGCATCGAACTCTCTCATGCACCAAATAGCAGTTGCTAGAAGCCTCCATGAAGTGAAACCAAGTAGCAACACCAAATGGCGGTGCCCCCAGCATGGCCACAGCTCATAAGCTGAAACTAGAATCAATCAATCAATCAATCAATCATATATGTATAATATATATATATATGTAGTATATATATATTATGTGTGTATATATTATATATATATATTATATGTATATTATATATATATTATGTATATATATTATATATATTATAATATATATATATATGTTATATAGATATATATATGTATATATTATATATATATATATATATTATATATATAATGTATATATTATATATATTATATTTATAGATATATAATATATATATATATATGGATATATATATATAATATATGTATATATATATATATATATATATATATATGTATATATATATATATATATATGTATATATATTATATATATGTTATTAATATCTGATATATATATATATATAATATGTATATTATATATATATATGTATATATTTATATATATATTTATAATATATATATATATATGTATATTATATAGTGTAATATAAATATATTATATAATATATAATGAATATGTCTATAGATATATTGGGTATATATATATATATGTTATATATATCTATGTATGTATATATATATATATATGTCTGTATATATATATATATATATGTATTTAATATATATATATTTAAATATATATATATGTCTATAGATATATTGTATATATATATATAATATATATATATATATATATGTGTGTATTAGTCTGTATGTATGTTTTATGTATGTATGTATAAACATAATTAGATAGATAATAAATAAAATATCCAACATGTCCAGAACCTGGAGACGTGACGAAATGCGCCGATGGAGATAATCCTAACAATATAATTACAGCTGCGCTGAAGAGCAGTAGTTATAAAAGGACAATAGCTCAGATAGAGCGGAAGAAGCAGGAGTTTATACGCTCCTATGCACTTATGAGATCTCACATTGGCACGCTTGATGCCATCTTTGAGAACGAACAAAGTAAAGATGGCAAGGATAGAGACACGGGTGCTGATGAAGAAGTCACCTTCACCTAGTAGACACCCGGGAGAGTTTCAAGTGAAGAAACCTGCCCGGAAGGAAACCCAAGTGCAAGTGCTCCTACCAGCACCAAAAGCCATGGAGATGAGAACCCAAAGAAGAATAAAAGGAGGAAAAACTAAAAGAAAAACTCAAACAAAACCAAAAAATGAAACAGCCAAGATAGAAGTAAAACTGACTATCCTATACCAAAAATGGAAACAAACAGCGCACATGGGTGTGTAGGTTCTACCTGAGAGGTACCTGCTGGCATGGAGAGGAAGGTGCAGGCTGCCGTTTTGTACATCGGGGACCCTGCCGCAGAGACACGAAACAGATCATAAACAACTAACAAAGGAAAGGGATGGACCCACGCACCACCTGCCCCAAAATGGAGGTACGCAGATGTGGTGCGTGCACAAAACTGCCAACATGATGTTGTTGAAAGGCAGCTGCTGAACAAGAATCTTTTTTGTGCATGGCACAAAAGATTGTACAGCAGCTAACCTGGCTTCATCAAACCCAAGCTCGCAGATGGGACTACCCACAATATACAAGACCACCACAGCAAATAGACCAAGGTGACACCGCCGGCAACAGTATACACCTCACCTCGATTCTCCTACTGAACATCAGAGGACTGCAAACACTCAGTAACAGGACAAAAATCCCGTTCTTGAGATTTTGTTGCATGCAATCAAGCCTTATGCATAGCACTTACGGAAACGCACCTGAAACCGGACATAGCAGATGCGGAATTACACATACCACGGTATGTTGTACTACTGACCGACAGAAAAGAAGGAGTCATGGAGGAGTTGCTATGTACATCCGTGAGGACCTCATCACACCCCCAAGTCCTTTTGTCATACTCAAACTCGGTGTGTGACACACTAATTGTACATATAAGGCAACTTGATGTAGTTGTGTGTGCTACATATCGCCCTCCAGATGCCCCAAGCCATGTAGGCAAGTTTGAAGACTGCCTTATAAAAATAGAAGTTCTAATCACATTAGAACAACACATAAGTGTACTTATGGGAGACTTCAATCTACCCAATGTCAGATGGCCCGAGGGCCTTTCTCTCCCAGGAATGACAAGATGTGAACGAGGACAGGCGACGTCCCTCCTGAACCTCATCAACACCCTGTACATGGAGCAAGTAATACTCCAACCAACCAGGGCAGGTAACACACTGGATCTCTGCTTCACAAATAATATGGATCTCATCCATTATGTGAAAGTGACACCGACACTACTCTCGGATCACAACATGGTAGAGTCAACCATGTACGGGCCAAAGGAAAGCATGGACAGGCAGCCTACAAGAAACCCTCAGAATCTTTCTAGCTTGAACTTCCATAAGGCAAACTGGAAACAAATTGAGAAAGAGATTCTCAAACAAAACTGGCCTGAATGTCTCTCCTCGCCAGACATCGACGTGAAACTTCAACAATTCATGTCTGTAATGCAAGCCATATGCTACAAATGTGTCCCAGAGAGAAAGGCCACTGTACACAAGAACAAAATCCCCAGAGAGAGGAAAATTTTAATGAGACGGCGTACAAAAATTTCAAATCGCCTAAACAAACAAATTGAAAGCAGTGAAAAGCCCGCCTGAGAATAAAACTGTTGGAAATTGAAAAATGTCTGCAACTCTCCCATGAAAGGAAAGAGCAGACAAAGAAGCCTGGGCTATAGACAACATAAAATCTAACCCCAGAGCTTTCTACAGGTATGCCAAAGAAACAGCTACGGTGCACTGTAGATAGGGCCACTCGTTGAAAAGGATGGCACACTCACAGGAAAACCAATGAGGGTAAGTGAAATACTGAATGAGCAATTCAAGAGTGTTTCACTCCACCCCTTGGGCATTTCCAAATCACCAATCCAACTGACTTCTTTACCACTGCAGATATAAAATCAGAGGCGGCGACGATAGATTACATGGATATAAAGGAAGACGATGTAATAAAGGCTATAGATGAAATGAAAACAGACTCAGCTACTGGCCCCGATGGATTCCCGGCAATCCTCCTAAAAGTATGTAAGAGAGTCCTAGCAAGACCACTGCAGTTCCTCTTTCAGAGCTTCCTTGCAGCTGGCAAACTTCCAAGAAAACTGAAGGAAGGTAAAATATGGTAGCAGAGCGGAGGCCAAGAACTACAGACCTATCTCTCTGACCTCACACATCAGCAGGTCATGGAACGAATAGTCAGAAGGAAACTGATCACCTTCCTTGAAGAAAATGACTTGCTGCCTGACACCCAACATGGTTTCCGACCAGGAAGAAGCTGCTTAACTCAGCTCCTACAACACTATGACTGGGTGCTGAAATGACTGCTCAACCACTCAAATGTGGAAGTCATATATCTCGACTTTGCAAAGGCCTTTGATAAAGTCGATCATGGAATGATATGTCACAAACTGCGTGATCTTAGCATAGTTGGAAAACTGGGAGAATGGCTTCATGACTTTCTGAAAGATAGAAGTCAGGTGGTAGTAGCCAATGGGGCCACTTCCATTAACACGCAAATAGTGAGCGGTGTTCCGCAGGGCACTGTTTTGGGACCACTACTGTTCATAATGGCCCTCTCAGACATGCCCTCAGCCATGCAGAGAGCCACGATCAAAAGTTATGCAGATAATACAAAAGTTTCACAGGCAATACAGAACCCTGAGGACACTAAACGCCTGCAATGTGAGCTGGACAAAATATACAAGTGGGCTGAAAAGAATAGCATGCAGTTCAATGCTGAAAAGTTTCAAGCTTTATGCTATCAGCATGCAAAACTAAATGCAATACCCAATGAATACACTGGACCCGGAGGAATTGCAATCCCAGAGGCACAATCAGTGTGTGACCTGGGTATTTACGTGAGTGATGACGCAACCTTTCGTGTACATGTTGCTAAATTGGCAATGAAATGTAGACGACTGGCCGGATGGATTCTCAGAACCTTTAGAACAGGAGAACAAGAAACCATGATGGTCCTCTGGAGGACACTTGTCCTAAGCCACTTTGACTATTGCTCTCAGCTATGGTCACCATCCAGTGTCAAGTTGATCACAGAACTTGAGGCGATCCAACGTAGCTACACGAAGAAGATAGCCTCTGTGCGGAATGTAAGCTACTGGGAAAGACTCAAGAGATTAAAACTCTATTCCTTGGAGCGTAGGCAAGAAAGATATGCCATAATATACATCTGGAAGATCCTGGAAGGACTTGTCCCAAACTTTGGCATCGAGAGTTACACAAATGCCAGAACTGGGCGCTACTGCGTGGTGCCTTGGACTCCAAATTTGCCATCAAGATGTAGGACAAGATACTGTGATAGCCTGGGCTTCCGAGGCCCACAGCTCTTCAATATCCTCCCGAAGGACCTAAGAAACCTGCATGGGGTGGATGCAGATGTTTTTAAAATGAAACTGGATCTCTTCTTGTCAGGTATCCCAGATGAACCAACTTCACGGCAGGAGGTGCAGATGAGGGCAGCTGCATCGAACTCTCTGCATCGAACTGCACCAAATGGCAGTTGCTAAAAAGCATTCGTGAAGTAAAACCATGTAGCAACACCAAATGGCGGTGCCCCAGCATGGCCACAGCTCGTGAGCTGAAACTAGAATCAATCAATATACACTCACATACATATATAGGTACATAGGATTGGATTTTATTTCTTCAACTAAATTTTTTCAAATGTCCCATATGGCTGCAGTCAAATATCTGAATCACATAAAAGACAATAAAAAACAGAAAATAGAGACGACATTATTTGTAAACGGTATCAACTCTCTTTACAGTTCATAAGCATGTTTGTAACATATATTACAGTGAAACCGAAAATTGAAATCACAAACAGAAGCTGCGAATACAAAATAATAGCGAGGAATTCCCTTCCTCTCACATCAATCGAGTGTTTCGATGGAAATGTAAGTCAATGGAATATTGTTTTATTTCTTTCTATATGGCACATATTTTCTGTCTTGTTCACAATTCATCTCTTATGATAAAAGGCAGATTTTCTCTGCCTGTTCCCATGTTCCTTTTTAATACAATTCTACAATATAGAATTTCTTCAATTGGAATTTACCTATGATTTTTCAAAGTAGATTCGATTGGGTCATGGCATATAAAGTTCTTTCAATTTGACCCCCAATTAAGCAAAAATTCGAAAAAACTCAATATTTTACGATTTTCCTCTCTCATTTCAAGTGGTTTACTCCTGCTATTACCACCACACTTTCTCCTACTTTCTCTTTGCAAGTGGGAAACTATTAAAGTGAAAGTGTTATATAACAGGGATGAGCCATTAATAGTGGTCATCCTTTTTACTAGAAGAAGATCCGCTATGGTCTTATATGCTACACCACTGGTTTTCAATTCATATTAATCAAATTAATAATCAATTTTTCACCCTTATGTGTGTGTGTGTGTGTGTGTGTGTGTGTGTGTGTGTGTGTATGTGTGTGTATTAGCAATTCGTATAAAATTGCATCAATGACTTGAACTTGAATAAGTGGTTTCACATAAATGGGGATAAATTAAAAAGGTTTGTTGTTATTATTATTACTGTTTGACTATTGTAATCACGTTTGTTGGTTCCTCGTCAGGGAAATGTTGTTGTGTTGCATTTGTTAAATAATTGTAAACCGTAACCCTCCCCCTTTCGGAGAAGGGGCTTTGGTTATTGTTTAAAAATTGAATTGTGTCCCTGTTTGGGAAAATTGACAATATTTTCACCGTCTTTACAGAAGCATTTTTGTTAAAATGCCTTCGATAGAAGAAAGTCCAAAAATGAATTTCGCTGCAGCCGTACACTTCTATATAAGAGGGAGGACAAGATCCAATTGATCGTAATTGCAAGAGATGGGCCTACAATTCCAGTCTGTTATATATTTTGAGTATTGTTATCACTAGCAATATCAAGATATAACTTTGTATTTTGTATTTTATGTGTAGATGTATATATATAGATGTACATGTAATATGTACACATATTATACACATATATACATGCATAATATATCTACCCATACACACATACGCACACACACCACACACATACTGTGTGGTAACAAACTACGTTCCAAACACATGGTCCTGGTTTCAGTCCCACTGTGTGGTGACTTGGCATGTGTCTTCTGCTGTAGCTTCAGACCAACAAAAGCCTTCTCAGTGGACTTTGTACATATATACAGGCATACATACATATATACATGCATACACATATTCGGCATAAACACTCTACACACTACAACTAATAACTGTTGGGAACACTTTCAAACCTGCCTTACATTCGAACCGGAATCTAAAAACATTGTCCCCTTCAGCACCAAGCTCAACTGCTCTATCCTGACATGGAGGGTATCTCAATTAAATCTATAACAAACACTCATTGACGTTGAAGACAGAATTGCTAAACTGGGTGGAAATGAATTGTCGACGTATGGCCTGCCACAAGCATTCAGGTCAGGGTCAAATAGCCTTCCCACACTGCTGTCATTCGTGAAACAACCTACGACACTCAAGTGCTTTCAAAGTACATTGTTGAAAATGAGCCTAATTACTTCCGGACCAGCTGCAGCCTACAGAACTATTCTTAACAGTGTACGCCAACGCGAGGGACGAATCTTCTTCCTCGATGCTCCTGGAGGGACAGGAAAAACATTTATTACAAAGCTTCTCCTTGCAGAAGTTAGGTAGCATCAGGACATTGCAGTAGCTGTAGCCTCCTCTGACATTGCAGCTACTTTGTTACACGGTGGCAGGACAGCACACTCAACTTTTAAACTCCCTCTCAATTAGCAAGCATCCGAAATGCATTCATGCAACATCAACAAAAGCTCTGATCAGGGACAAGTACTTAAATGTGTTTATGTAATTGTCTGGGATGAGTGCACTATGGCTCACAAGGGAGCTTGGAGCATTAGATAGAGCCCTGAAAGACATCCGAGACTGTCAGGCTCCAATGGGAGGTGTAAACGCTTCTGTTGTCAGTGATTTCAGGCAAACTCTTCCTGTCATTCCGAAAGACACTAGAGCTGATGAAGTTCAAGCATGCCTAAAGTCCCTCTACCCTGTGGCATCATGTTACAATCTTTAGTCTCACCACTAACATGAGAGCTCAGCTACACGGCGACAAATGTCCACAAAGTTTGCACAGGACATTTTGACACTTGTGAAGGCAAGATGCCTCTCGATGCTGCAGGACAATGGAAGTGTGGTCATTTTCCTCTGTTGTTAATTCTAGATGACCTCAAATACAAAGTCTTTCCCAGCTTCACACAAAACTACCAAATCACAATTGGCTGTGTGAAGAGCAATATTAGCTCCAAAAACGTCACTGTTAACAAATTAATCAACAGCTAATGCATTCTCTTCCCGGCACTATACACACTTACAAGTCTGTTGATACAATTCCGGATATAAATGAAGTTGTACTAACTCCTCGGATTTCTCAATTCACTGGAGCCTCCTCGACTACCTCCACACATATCACCACTTAAAGTTGGAACTCCTGTAATGCTACTCCGCAATCTGGAACCACCAACACTTTGCAATGGAACACGACTGGTGATAAAGAAAATGATATCACTCACACGTTATCAAGGCGATCATTCTTTCTGGATGTGGAAAAGGTGATGACGTCTTTATTCCAGATTTCTTCTTACTCCATCAGGAGCAGAAATTCCATTTACATTCAGAAGACTGCAATTCTCCCTTCGTGTCAGCTTTGCCATGTCCATTAACAAATCTCAGGGTCAAACCCCTCTGTAGCTGGTCTTCTCTTGGAAGAGCCCTGCTCTTCTCGCATAGGCAACTGTATGTTGGCTGCTCAAGAGTAGGAACCAAAAGAACCTTTTTGTATATGCTCCACAAGGAAAAACAAGGAACATTGTTTACAACGAGGTGTTATAATCTCAACAGCCAGGAGGTATATACACGATCCCCTTTTTTTTAACAAACTTCATGTACTTTCATGTATTTTATATTAATATACATATATTTTGTGTGTGTGTGTGTGTGTGTGTGGTATCCATATATATATATATATACTATATATATATATATTATATAACAGAAAAAAAATAATTCTTCTATTGAATGTAACCGGGACAACCGCTGGGTATCTCTGCTAGTAAAATTATAAAATTAAGTGAGAATTTTCAAATTTGGTATATTGTAGGAATTCTTTGCACTGAATTTGATTTAATTATTTCAGAAATATTTTCGAAAATAGTTACAGAGATTTAAAGTTTGATTATTTTTACCAATTGAGAAGGACTTAGAAGCTTTAAAACACCTCAGACATGGCGTGAAACACATGAGATGGAGACAGGCGTACAGGTGGTGCACATAATCTCTAAAAATTATCAAACACGCTGTGTCCATCATTCCTAAATGGGATTGGTGGTGAGTTGTTTCACCTGTCAACGTCTGAGGTGTTTCATACCCACTCTGTGACAGCCCTGGGGAAATACACAAAGTATATACATTAAGTGTGGAGGCACAATGGCCCAGTGGTTAGGGCAGTGGACTCGCAGTCGAAGGATCGTGGTTTCGATTCCCAACCGGCGTTGTGTGTTTATTGAGCAAAAACACCTAAAGCACCACGAGGCTCCAGCAGGGAGTGGTGGCGACCCCTGTTGTACTCTTTCGACACAACCTTCTCTCACTCTTCTTCCTGTTTCTTGAGTAACGCTGCGATGGACTGGCGTCCCGTCCAGCTGAGTGGGGGGAGGGGAACATACGCCACAGAAACCAGGAAACCAGGCAAGACTTGAAAAGGGCAATGTTTATCTTTATATACATTAAGTATATGCAGTAAATAAAATTTATCATAGTCATCCTGTTTTATTTAATATATAAACATATACATACACATGGTGGGCTTCTTTTAGTTTCCATCAATCAAATCCCTTCACAAGTCATTGGTCGGCATAAGAGTATAGTGGAAGACGCTTGCCCAAGTTACCCCTCAGTGGAACTAAACCTGGAAACATGTGGTTGCGAAGCAAGCTTCTTACCACACAGATACTCTTGCGCCTGTGTAATTCGTCATATTTTCCTTTCTCAGAAACTTTTGGAATTTAGCAATGTCCGTGAGAACAAGTCTTCTGATGGAAGAACTTTCAGCAACATCACAACATTAACTTTATTGGATTATTCTGGAAATGTGACATGCAGTTTCATTATTGGCGAAATATTCAGAGAAGATCAACATTTTCACGTTAATTGTAAGTGAAGAATTTTAATAGAATTCATTTGATAGTTGTTTTCAATTTTCTTTCCCCTGCCACCTCCCCTTCTTCCTCGTCCTCCTCATCATCATCATCACCATCATCATTTAATGTCCCTTTTCATTTATGCTGTGTTAGACGGTTTAACTGGAACTGTTAAGCAGAACTGGTACAGGTCCCATTCGTTTGTTCTGGCTTGGTTTCTAATGCCAACTAATCCACAAAGGGTACTGAGTGTCCCTTAAGCGTCACCAGCTCAGATGCTTTTTATGGGTTACTACCAAGAGTTATCTTCACACGTCATCGGCAAGGGCTTCTTTTATGTGGGCTGGTATCTAAACACACCAAGCTGCTGAAGTATAAGGTGACACAGCATTTGTCCTCCCATATAAAGGCCCTACCGACTCCGAGTGGGAAAACTGTCATACCGTCAGGCTTTTTACTGTCCCCTTGGTCTAGCCCTGCTAGATCATACTGAGAAGCGAAACCTGAAGTGTCTAAGCCATGATTTATGATTTTGTTAAGAGCAGCAAAATAATGACATAACAATATTTGGAGGCCCAAAGAACTCTCAATGGATCCGCAGATGAATGTTCTGTCATTATCCACTTCAATTATTTTTATCTCTTTTAACAGTTGGTTTATGCATAATAATTTTCTGACACATGTGATTCGATCACATTAATTGCATATTGTTGCATACAACAACTTATGCATTATTAGCACAATCTCTTCAGGGCGTATAAATAAATATGACACTATTGAAATAGGAATTTTCCTCCGTTATCATTTTGAATTAGGCATGGTGTTATTAGTAGTAAATCCTGACGTCCATCGATGAGGTATTTTTCATAACTGATTGTTTGTGTAAAATTCAGCAGCACCAGTAACAGTTTTTGTTGAAGTTGGTAGAATTCCTTCGTCTGTTGAGAAGTGGTTATTTATAGAATACTTTTCTTTTGAATGATTTTACATTCTTTGTAGTCACATGGTTATTTGATGGGTTTCAGAGTTGGTCATATTATACAGTGTCAAATTCATGCACCCTCAAGAGATCGTACCAATAATACAAATCTCATTGCATATCAGTATCCAACAATTAGTGCTGTCGAAACGTGTGTCAGATAATATTTTGCTCTTTATTCAGCAGATGTCAAGGATGGGTCGTACATTTTCCATTTTATCTCATTTAAAGCATGACTCTCCTTAATTGATCCTGAAGTCAACAAGTCATCTGGTACTGCCACCACAGCCATTAACTGTTGCGTTTTATTGACTGCATTGATAAGTGATACATTTTTAGGGTGATACTTTGTATAGTTTGTATATTTATTTGTGTTCATTCTTTCGTCTATGTTTTGAAAGGATTTTGACCACTGATGAAAATGTTACCGTATTGAAAGATTGGCCAGCTCAGAGCCCTAACTTAAATATCTTCAAGCAAATGCGGATAGAACTAAAGAGAAGAGTTCATGCAAACTTGAAGAGTTGTAGGAGCTCAGCCACAGGGAATGGTATCTCAGACCTGTGAAGATGGGAAAGGATTTGTATGCATCTCACCACAGGTGCATTGAAGCTCTTCTTCAAACTAAGGAAGCCACAAGAAATATTAACAACGTACAGTAACTTCTTGAAGAGAACGTTACTCTTACTCTTTTACTTGTTTCAGTCATCTGACTGTGGGTGTACTGGAGCACCACCTTTAGTTGAGCAAATCGACCCCAGGACTTATTCTTTGTAAGCCTAGTACTTATTCTATCAGTCTCTTTTGCTGAACCACTAAGTTACAGGGATGTAAACATACCAGCATCGGTTGTCAAGCGATGTTAGGGGAACAAACACAAACACACAAACTATACACATACATACTATATATATATATATAATATTATATATATATATATATACGAACGGGCTTCTTTCAGTTTCCGTCTACCAAATCCACTCACAAGGCTTTGGTCAGCCCGAGGCTATAGTAGAAGACACTTGCCCAAGGTGCCACACAGCAGGACTGAACCCGGAACCATGTGGTTGGTAAGCAAGCTACTTACCACACAGCCACTCCTTTGCCTATGTAATAAATTATGTTATGTAATATATTTTCATGACAGACATTTTTTCGTTTTAAAACACTATCTTGATTGGTTTATGTGAGGGGTCCAAAAACTTTTTCTCAGCCATTTTTGGTGGTTGTCTCACATCTTCCCCTCTAATTCAGAACCACTACCATGAAATAAAAAGATTAGGTATAGAAATGACTCCAGCAAGGCCAGTGTTTCATCTGTAAAGAAATGCAATGCAAATCATCCACTTATAATTTGGCAATTAGTAGAAATTTACAATAGTTTAAAGTGACCAAAGACTTTTGCACGGTATTGTATTATAAGGCTTATCATATTGAAATATTCTTTCGTGATCTTTTTCAGGTAAAGGTCCTATACCAAGAAGATGTACCTGGATCATTGTCTTCATGGCTTTATTTCAATTTCTGCTTTCTTGTCGATTACATCAACCCCATTGCTCAGCTGGTACTTATTATATCGAATCCGAAAGGATAAAAGTGAAAGTCGATCATGGATGAATATAAACTCAGAACATAAAGACGGATGAAATGTCACTGAGCATTTTATCCGGCCTCTTACTGATTCTAACAACACATTGTCTTCTCATCTGATAATTCTCCATCATGATATCTAAAATCTTATAATACTCTTACATGATCTTTTCCAGACAATTCTCTCTCAAGAAAGTATTCCGCCTTCATTGCCGTGTGTGTATTTCTATTCACTAAGGCACTCGCAATTACTTCCTTGGTGCTTTGCCTGAAATGAAGTCAAACGATTATTTTTCCTATTGTTCTTCTGGTGGTATCTTATGTTATATTCCTTGGATGGCTCATATTTGCTTGTTTTCTGTTCAAAAAGTTGAGAAAAGAATTGAAACCTTCCCAAAATGGAACAGGTATTTTGATTTTCTTTTATTATAAAATTTTCTTTGTTTATTATACATAGAAAAAGCAGTTCTAAATGAAGTAAAAGCTAGAAAGAAAACTCTAACAATAGCATGAATAGATTATAGGAAAGCCTATGATATGATACCACACTCATGTGTAAATGAATGTTTGAATATATTCAGTATAGCAGACAACATAAAAGAGTTAATAAGCTTTAGCATGAAGAAACCTCTACTCAGATGAGACCATTTTAGGGAAAATTAATATCAAAAGAGATTTTCCAAGGGAACTTGCTATCCCCTCTAATATACATCTTCTCTTTGATCCCCCTCTCTTTAATAGCAAGGAAGGTAAAAACAGGGTATCTGTTCAGAAATAGTAAGAGAAAAATAAACCATTTGCTCTAAATCAGCGCTTCTTAAACTATGGGTCACAACCCCAAAGAGGCTCGCGAACATTAAATTCAAGCACTTAAATTTCAGTTTATATGTTATTTCACAAACACACAAATCCTAAAATTACTGTTATTTTGACAAATAATATAACTACTTTTTTATGTGTATATTGTTCAGCAAAAAAAATAAATGATTTATGCATTTTTTGTATGTTTTATTTCATATTTATTTTGCATTTGGCTATATGTTGTGAAAGTAGCACTATATCATTTGCAAAGTTGAGATCTTCTAGAGCTTCCGCATCCGTCCATTCAATGCCTGTTGGCTTTCAATCGTAGTTTCCTTCATAATCCAATCTATATAGTAGAAATAAGAAGGGAGAAAGTATACACAGCCCTGTCGAACTCCTGTTTTTACTCCGAATTTATCTGTAGCTCCGTTTCCATGCAAGACTCGGCATGACATTCCTTGGTAAGTTGCTCTTATTATAGATATATACTTATCTGGTATGCGCAGTGCTGCATAATTTTCCATAAGCCTTCCCCTATCTACACTATAGAAGGAGAGGTAGGCCTAAGAACTCGTGCGGAGATCAACACAAAAGGAACTAGAGAAAGGGGGACAGTCATGGCAGAGTATAAGTACAGAAGCCAAAATTTATGTGACATGGAATTCAACCATAAGTGGCCTATACTCCACATTGGAGGGTTAAAGGCATAAAGTAAAGTTCAAAAGTTTAATTCATATTTAATACCAGGGGTTGAAAAAACAGGATGAAAAATGGGATCCTGAATGAAAAAGTTTAAGGCCGCTGCCCTATATGGATGATGTGAAGCTTTCAAGTAAGAAAGATGAAGAGATGGATTTCTTAATACAGACTGTAAGACTCTTCAGCAAAGATATAGGCATGGAATTTGGCATAGATAAGTGTACAATATTAGTCATGAGAAGGGGACAGGTAGGCAACAGCGAAGGCATCCAATTACAAGATGGTCAGACATTAAAATCATTGAAAGGAGGAGAGAGTTATAAGTATCTAGGAGTATTAGAGTGTGACAGAATACTAACTACAGAAATCAAAAGTACATCAGAAGGGTGAGGAAGCTAACGAAGTCAAATTTGCTTATCAGTTGTTTGACCTTAACCAGTTGAGCATGTCACTTAGTGGCTGACAATATATGCATCTCTGATCACGAGCAGAAGTAGTGGGGGAGCCATGTGTTGAGAGGGATTCTTTGGGGTTTGGATAATTCACCTCTGGAAACATGGGTGTTTGGTTTAACATCCTTAAACAACTATTATTCAGAGACCTTTTGAGCAGAATGGGCTACTCAACCTGGAGAAAATTGTGACTGGGCCCCTCTTGCAAAGTCAAGCAAGAGATCACTATGTCGCGCACATATGTTTGTGGTGCATGTGCAAGAGGGGCCCAGTCACAATTTTCTCCAGGTTGAGTAGCCCATTCTGCTCAAAAGGTCTCTGAATAATAGTTGTTTAAGGATGTTAAACCAAACACCCATGTTTCCAGAGGTGAATTATCCAAACCCCAAAGAATCCCTCTCAACACATGGCTATGATGCTCCCCCACTACTTCTGCTCGTGATCAGAGATGCATATATTGTCAGCCACTAAGTGACATGCTCAACTGGTTAAGGTCAAACAACTGATAAGCAAATTTGACTTCGTTAGCTTCCTCACCCTTCTGATGTACTCCTCAATTTTCGTTTTGATTTCTGTAGTTAGTATTCTGTCACACTCTAATACTCCTAGATACTTATAACTCTCTCCTCCTTTCAATGATTTTAATGTCTGACCATCTTGTAATTGGATGCCTTCGCTGTTGCCTACCTGTCCCCTTCTCATGACTAATATTGTACACTTATCTATGCCAAATTCCATGCCTATATCTTTGCTGAAGAGTCTTACAGTCTGTATTAAGAAATCTATCTCTTCATCTTTCTTACTTGAAAGCTTCACATCATCCATATAGGGCAGCGGCCCTTAAACTTTTTTCATTCAGGATCCCATTTTTCATCCTGTTTTTTCAACCCCTGGTATTAAATATGAATTAAACTTTTGAACTTTACTTTATGCCTTTAACCCTCCAATGTGGAGTATAGGCCACTTATGGTTGAATTCCATGTCACATAAATTTTGGCTTCTGTACTTATACTCTGCCATGACTGTCCCCCTTTCTCTAGTTCCTTTTGTGTTGATCTCCGCCACGAGTTCTTAGGCCTACCTCTCCTTCTATAGTGTAGATAGGGAAGGCTTATGGAAAATTATGCAGCACTGCGCATACCAGATAAGTATATATCTATAATAAGAGCAACTTACCAAGGAATGTCATGCCGAGTCTTGCATGGAAACGGAGCTACAGATAAATTCGGAGTAAAAACAGGAGTTCGACAGGGCTGTATACTTTCTCCCTTCTTATTTCTACTAGTTATAGATTGGATTATGAAGGAAACTACGATTGAAAGCCAAACAGGCATTGAATGGACGGATGCGGAAGCTCTAGAAGATCTCAACTTTGCAAATGATATAGTGCTACTTTCACAAACATATAGCCAAATGCAAAATAAATATGAAATAAAACATACAAATAAATGCATAAATCATTTATTTTTTTTGCTGAACAATATACACATAAAAAACTCAGCAAATAGCCTTTCCTGCATTAAAAGCATTATAACACAAAGAAAGTTTTGGAAATGTGATTTTATTATTCCCTCCTCACCATCAAACTTTGGACTGACCTAGGCCAATTTGTTTTGCCCTTAAAATCTGTGATAGGAGCCCTTTCAGTAAAAAAAAAATATATATATATATTTCAGACAAAATGGTGTTCGATTCAAAGGAGATTTGGCTATTGTTTCTAGCACATCCTAAGACCACTCGTTAATTTAGCTCTAAAACCAGTCCAAACGCACGAACGACGTCATAAATAACAGTGACAAACGAAATATACACCGCCGGAAGTTGTTGTTGGCAACAACAGCAGTAATTTTATCCAGCTGAATACACGTCATTGATTGGTTGAAATTACCGAAATAGGACAACTTTAACGTGAAATAACTTTGAAAATATAAGTTTTTCTCAAAAATGCTAAGAGTAAAAGA
The DNA here is from genome assembly GCF_006345805.1 of Octopus sinensis. Taxonomy (NCBI): domain Eukaryota; kingdom Metazoa; phylum Mollusca; class Cephalopoda; order Octopoda; family Octopodidae; genus Octopus; species Octopus sinensis. The sequence continues at coordinate 72,279,422 of NC_043009.1, read as the reverse complement.
TGTTTTATATGACACATTCTACCAGAGTCCAAAGTTTGAAAGTGTTTAGTTACAAAAAATTAATTTCTTGATCTGCCGTTCAAAGGGAAAAGATCCAAAGATCATTTCGAAGGCTGTGGTGAAAAACAAAATTTGGGGAAAAAATCCTCGTCATAACAAAGAAATTCCAACTGAAATGGCCTTTCTGATCCGAAGCCCTGTTCCTCATTCACTGCGCTCCTCTATTTCTTCACTACACCACTTTTCCTCGCCATTCTCTTGTTTACTTCTCGCCCATTCCTCTTTCACCTTTAATCTCCTCAAGGTATTACAATCATTCTCAACTAATTTCTTTTTTTTTCTTCTCTTATATTTTCTGTTGTTTCTTTTGTTTCATTTTAAACATGGTTCTTACTGTGATGTTTTGTTGTTGTTGTTGTTTTTGCTCTATTTTCAGATATTTTGAAATTAATTTTTCTACAAATATATGTCAGATAGTTTAGGCTACAATTACATCAGAAGTTAACGTACAAAAAAATTAAATTGTTGGCCACGTACACATATACTGATACACAACATACATTTTTTCGAAATGTCAACCTTCATTCAATAGATACATGTGATGTTTACAACCTGACAAAAACTCTATCAACTGCGCAAATAGCCTTCCCTGCATTAAAAGCATTATTGTGCGTGTCTGGTTTAAAATAGTCGCTTATCTAAAACTAAACTATCCCAGAACAAACTCCCCACTTCTCGATCGTACGTACGATATTGGTTCCACAGTTCATCTACCGACTGTTTGACCAGTGCTGTCGAGTTAGAAATTTCTTATTTCTTTACTGCCCACTAGGGGCTAAACACAGAGGGGACAAACGGATAAAGTGGATTACATCGATTCTAGTGCGTAACTGGTAATTATTTAATAGACCCCAAAAGGATGAAAGGCAAAACGTAACGGCAGACAAAATCTCACTAAGTATTTCGCTCGGCGTGCTAACGTTTCTGCCACCCCGCTGCCTTGTCGAGTTAGACATTTCTTCATTTTCCTAAGTAATTACGGAAGGACCTGCTGCTTTTTTATTGTATTCTATGACCCGTCGTAACGTTTCTATTTAGATTATAATTAATTAACTCCGTTCACAGTTCGCTCAATTCTCATTAATTGTAATTAACTTAGTCCACTTTCTATCGCATGTTCTGGATTGTCCTCCTGTAACCATCGCGGCTGTTACGTCCCAAAACCCCCACGAAACATTACAATCCTTGTAGAAATAGCACTGTAAACATTAACCATAATTTTTAATGTTTTGGCTTCAATTTTATTGCATTTTCAACCTATATATATATATATATATATATAATGTATGTATATATATATATGTGTGTGTTTATATATATATATAATAGCAACGCCCATATATATATATATATATATATATAATAGCAACGCCCATTAGGCGTTTCCTTCGTTTTGACTCGACAAAACCAAAACAAAATCTCGGTTGTTTCCGTGACAACTCGACAATTCACTTCGGATATCTTCGTCACCTCCGTAACAGCTACTAAAATGGGAAGAGGAGAAGAAAGCTAATGGCTTGTGTGTGCGTGCTTGTTCTTGTCTGTGTGTGTACACACACACATATATATATACAGATATGAGGGTTTGGATTTTCATTTCCGGGTTAAGATGTAAACATTACCCCCCCCCCCTTTTCCTAAAAGTTATGAGCGAAAAGCTCGGATCTTGTGAATTTTCCCAAGTCCTCTCCCCACCCTCCCGTTGCTTTGCGTACATTTTTTTTTCTCATACTCGTTTCCTACACGTGGAGGCGCAATGGCCCAGTGGTTAGGGCAGCGGACTTGCGGTCGAAGGATCGCAGTTTCAATACTCAGACCGGGCACTGCGTGTGTTTATTGAGCGAAAACACCTAAAGTTCCACGAGGCTCGAGCAGGGTGAGGTGGCGACCCCTGTTGTACTCTTTCTCCCCAACTTTTTCTCACTCTTTCTTCCTGTTTCTTGAGTAACGCTGCGATGGGCTGGCGTCCCGTCCATCTGGGGGGAACACATACGCCACAGAAACCGGGAAAATGGGCCCATGATCCTGGCTACGCTTGAAAAGGGCGCATAAATAAAAATAAAACACATTGTTTTACACCTGTGGGAAATACGACCGTATGTGGAGGTTGGCGACATAGGTAAGTCACACGGTCGCATCACTAACGAAATAAGATAAGCCATAAATACAATTTATACAATGCAGTGCCAACAGAATATAGATGAAAGACAAGCCGTTCCACTGTTTGAAAGAAGATAAGATTTTATTTACAATGGTGTTAAGGTTAGAGGGTTGTGAGTGCTAGCAAGTGTTGTGTCTGTGTGTTCGTGTGTGTGACATACAAATGAGGGTGAATGCGTGTGACATAGAAGGTACAGAGCATAGAGTTAATGATGGAAATTGGTTTACAGTTCATAAGGTACACGATATGTAAGAGTTCAATATCAAGATGTTGTGTCTCAGGCGGAGACTGGTTGGACGAATATTGTCGAGCCGCGGTCGTGGTCCCAATCGCCGAGCTGGTTCTCTTAATATAGAATTCTTCAGATGGACTGTTTTACTTGGTGAAGGGATTCACTCTAACAGCGTGGATCTGTGAGGTTGGTGCGTACATGTCTGAAGTGGACGATGGTGATGGCGAAATGGTAGAGACGACTTGAAGTTGGTACAATGATGGTGACGACGGCGGCGGAGATAGAAGGCGTTCTGTTGCGGGTGTACATTAGTGTCGTCGTGGCTGATCGTCTGTCGCTGGAACTGGAACATGTTGAGTAGCTCTGTGGTCAGAGGTTAGTCCTTAGAAGGACTAGAACCAAAGACTAAGTATACTGAGAACATTCCTTTATATACAAGTAAGGTGGCTCAACAGAGCCTAGGAGAAGGGACCTTAACCAAAGGCCGTGATTGGTTGGCTTTGGCCAGTGACGCGAAATAAGTAGAGACAAATCGCGCAACATGTCAACCAATCAATTCAGTGGACACAACAGAAATAGCTCGGCCAAAGATGGCTGTAATCTCAAACGAGATCATTCCTGCCGTGTCTCTCAAACAGTGAGGATATCAGAGACCGCTACACACCCATTCCAGTATTTTTTTGGGGGGTGGGGATTTTCATTTCCAGGTAACATTAACCAAATAAGGTTTTTTAAATGAAATTTTATAGAAATATCTTTCAAATGGCATACATTACAATTATAAAGAAATTTGTGGGGAAAATCTTTCCCAAGGGGGTGGGGAGAGGGCTTCGGAACATTCACAAAATCCAAGTTTTTCCCTCATACCTTTCAGGAAAATGGGTTTTTTTTCAATGAAATTTTATATAAATACCTTTGAAACGGCATATATTATGACTATAAAATAATTTGTGGGGAAAATCTTGAGGTGAGGAGAGGACTTTCGGAAAATTCCCAAGATCCGAATTTTTCCTCATTATATTCTGAAATCACATTCAACTTTCTACAGATATCCTAGGGTAGTAGTACTATTTCACTACGTAGTGTTTATTTCTACCCACTTTCAATAATTTTGTTAAACGTATTTTGTAATTATTTTTATCTTTTGTGTATATATATATATATATATATATGGCTGTGTGGTAAATAGCTTGCTTACCAACCACATGGTTTCGGGTTCAGTCCCACTGCGTGGCACCTTGGGCAAGTATGTTCTACTATAGTCTCTAAAGCTGACCAAAGCCTTGTAGACGGAAACTGAAAGAACCCCGTCGTATATATGTATATATATATATATGTGTTTGTGTATCTGTGTTTGTCTCCCCAACATTGCTTGACAACCGATGCTGGTGTGTTTACGTCCCCGTAACTTAGTGGTTTGGCAAAAGAGACCGATAGAATAAGTACTAGGCTTACAAAGAATAAGTCCTGGGGTCGATTTGCTTGACAAAAGGTGGTGCTCCAGCATGGCCACAGACTGAAACAAGTAGAAGAGTAAAAGATATATATATATATTATCATCATCATCATCGTTTAACGTCCGTTTTCCTCGCTAGCACGGGTTGGACGGTTCGACCGGGGTCTGGGAAGCCAAGGGCTGTATCAGGCTTCAGTCTGATCTGGCAGTGTTTCTACAGCTGGATGCCCTTCCTAATGCCAACCACTCCGCGAGTGTAGTGGGTGCTTTTTACGTGCCACCTGCACAGGTGCCAGGGGAGTCTGGCATCGGACACGATCGGTTGGTGCTTTCAACGTGCCACCAGCACGGAAGCCAGCCAAGGCGGCACTGGCATTGGCCACGTTCAGATGGTGCTTTTTATGTGCCTCGGGCACAGAAGCCAGCCAAGGCGGCGCTGGCATCGGCCACGTTCGGATGGTGCTTTTTATGTGCCACCAGCACAGAAGCCAGTCGAGGCGTCGCTGGCAACGCCCACGTTCGGATGGTGCTTTTCATGTGCCACTGGCACAGGTATCACAACTACTATTTCCATTGATATTTATTTCGATGTTCATGTACTTGACTCAACAGGTCTCCTCAAGCACAGCGGGATGTTCTGGAATCCAAGGTACTTTGAATGAGCAAGGGCTATGCGGAACTGGTGCAAGAAGCAGCCTGGGTCTTTGCAGTCACAGCATATCTCCAGAGATCTCGGTCCTTCGCCATTGCCTCAGTGAGGCCCAATGCCTGAGGTCATGCTTGACTACCTCATCCCATGTCTTCCTGGGTCTACCTCTCCCCCTGATACCTTCAACTGTTTGGGAGTGGCACTTCTTCACACATCTCTCCTCATCCATCCACAGTACATGACCATACCATCGCAAGTGTCGCTCTTGCACACCACATCTGATGTTTTTTATGTCCAGCATTTCTCTCAGGGTGCTTACCCTCTGTCGTGCGTGCACACTGACATTACACATCCAGCGGATCATGCTAGTTTCATTCCTTTCAAGTCTACGCATGTCCTCTGCAGTCACAGCCCATGTTTCACTACCGTGAAGCATGGCACTTCGCACACATGCGTCATACAATCTACCTTTGTCATCAGTAGGGGTAAGAGCTTTCTGAACTTTGCCCAAGTTATTCGTATTCTAGTGGTGACACTCTTTGAGCATCCACCTCCACTACTAACTTGGTCACCTAGGTAGCGGAAACTATCAACTACTTCTTGTTTCTTCCCCTGAAGTGTGATGGAATCTGTTTTCTAATCTGGTGTCTATTGCCCCTGTGCATCTGCCGCACATGAAAGCTATCTTATCAGTTAATTTCCCTTTGATGTTGCTGCACCTCTTATGCGTCCATAGCTTACACTGGGTGCATCTTATGGAGTTTCTACCTACACCTTTCCTACAGATCGAGCAGGGCCACCTGCCCGAGGGTGTGTGTGCTGAGTTCGCCTTTCTGCTTACTATAACTTTGGTCTTTGCTACATTTACTCTAAGGCCCTTTGATTCTAAAACTAGCTTCCACACCCGAAATTTCTTTTCTAGTTCCGGTAGTGATTCTGCTATGAGAGCCAGGTCATCAGCATAGAGGAGCTCCCAGGGACGACCCGTTTTGAATTCCTCTGTTATTGCCTGGAGGACTATGATGAATAAAAGGGAACTGAGGGCTGAGCCTTGGTGTACACCTACTTCTACCCGGAATTCTTCACTATATTCGCTGACAGCCTCTCTGTATAGGGCCTGTACAGCCCTTATTAGCCATTCGTCAATCTCCAGTTTCCGCATCGACCACCAGATAAGGGATCGGGTGACCCTGTCAAAGGCTTTCTCCAAGTCCACGAAAGCTATGTAGAGGGGTTTATCTTTAGCAAGGTACTTCTCCTGCAGTTGTCGGACTAGGAATATAGCATCAGTGGTGCTTCTACCCGGCACAAAACCGAACTGCATCTCATCTAAGCAAATTCTCTCCCTAATGAAATGGGTTATGACCCTCCCTGTGACCTTCATCACCTGATCCAACAGTTTAATACCCCTGTAGTTATTTCTATCTAGAGCATCACCCTTACCCTTGTAGCAGTTGACTATGGTGCTGCTACGCCAGTCATTGGGTATGACTCCATTATGAACTACCTGGTTTACAATGTGGGTGACTAGGCCATAGCCCACTTAACCAGCTGTTTTAAGCATCTCAGCAGTGATTCCTGATGGGCCGGGGGCTTTACCTGGTTTCATACCCTTAATTGCCTTAACTACAAGGGAGCTGTCTATTCGGATAGCTGGTCCCTCTACTGGGTCAATATTTGGCAGGTTCTCCTCCTCCCATTCATTCTCCACATTCAGCAGCCTTTCATAATGGCTTCTCCAAGCCTCTTTCTTTTCACCAACATTAAAAGCAAGTGCCCCATCATCCATGTGGACACATTTCTCTCCTGTAACATCACTATTTTCTCTCACACACTGTCTGGCAATCCAAAATACCTCAGTTCTTTGGTCCTCACGTTGCTGGACATTGGCAAACTTCTTCTTTTCTGCTACATCTTTGGCTATGTATACCTGCTGCCCAGCCTCCCTTTTGGCTACCTGGTACAGTTCCCTGCTACCCCCATCCCTCCAGGCTTTCCAGGCCTCTTTGCACTAATGGCTTTGTCTACTGCACTATTCCACCACCACGTAACTCTAGGTCTGGAAGGGACTTTGCACCATCCACAGACTTGGTCTGTGGCGCTCAGCAAGCTGTCCCGTAGGAATTCCCAGCTACCTTCTATGTCCAACATCTGAAGCTCCTCCTCCCTCTCATCAAATTTCTTGATGAGGATGTCCCTAAATCTCTGACCATGTGAAGGGTTCTTTAGCTTCCAAATCCTTCTTTTCTGGATTGGTCTGTTTCTTGGAGTCCTTCTGGCCTCAAGCTTAAAGTCACTAATGATTAGCCATGCTGAGGGATACATTCTTCACCCGGGAGGGTCTTTGTATTTAAAAGCGACCCTGCATCCCGCTGTCTGGTGAGGATGAAGTCTATTTGGCTAGCGGAGTCTCCTGACTGATAGGTTATAAGGTGGCAGTCAGGCTTCCTGAAGTTAGTGTTGCAGATTAAAAGGTTACATGCATCACAGAATTCCAGTAGTCTAGTTCCCTCATCAATTCTGGTGCCAATACCATGGCCACCGTGTACCCCAGTGAAGATACCCGATTCCCACCCAACATGCCCATTAAAGTCTCCACCCACAAAGATGAGGTCCTTGCCACTAGTCTTTGAGGTAGCCTGTAGAAGGGTATCATGAAAGTGGTCCTTCTGATCATGTGGGGCACAGGCGGAGATAATCGTAGCTGTGCCACTCTGTAGGACTAAATTGAGCTTAAGCACTCTATCGCAAACCCTGACAACCTCTATGACCTTATCCACCCATTTCTCCGCAAGGAGAATGCCTACACCCCCTACACCATCCATGTTACCTTGCCAGAAGACTTTATACCTATGGAAGACTTTATACCTATGAAGACTTTATACCTATGGAAAATCCTTCAGTAGGTGGTGATTAAAAAAGAATATCAAAATTAAAAAGAGAACTAACAGCCAGGAACTATTGGGAGCCTAAATGATGCTATGTACACTCACAAAGTGATTGTACATCAGAACTTTGTAGATCCAACAAATAAGGACATCGACACTCAAAACGTGGAGAATATTCATGTAAAAGGAAGACGACGACGTCAGTTTGGAATGTCAGGTGATTTATTCGTTTCGTATTTACAGGAATTTATATGGAGGAATTCTATAGAAAAAGAGATTTGTTCACCTTTTGGTTGCTATAACCAATGTCTACGTTGTTTAGCAGTGAGTTGACTTTCTTATCTGCCCTCGTTATTTCCCCTTTAATTCTTATTTCCTTTTTTAATCACCACGTACTGAAGGATTTTCATTGATCTTTATTAGAAATGCATAACAACACCACGGAGCAATCGACGTAAGCTTAAGTAATAAACTGCATTATGGCAAAGGATTAGTGTATATATATATATATGGATGTGTATTTGTGTGTTGCTTTGATGTCATGTGAGGGTTGTTAATGTTCTTGACTCTTCTCATACAAACAATGTTATTCATCTCCAGACTTCTTTGGAAAAAAAAATAAGGGTTAGCGAGAGAAAGGTCATCAGGTCATAGAAAATCTACCTCAACAAATTCCGGCTGACCCATACAAGCGTAGAAAAGTGGGCGTTAAAGGATGAGATGTGTGTATATGTCCTTGTCATTGCATGCTAATTGTAAACATGTATGGCCGTGGGAGAAATATTAACTTCTTAAATGTACAGAATTACACAGAATGATACAACCATTTGGCCATCTTCTATGCTTCCTGGAAGAAAGTGAACGATCATTAATGATACCCATGACACAGTCTCCAGCATCCTTTTGAGGTTTCTTTTGTTAGTATTGTTTTCTTTTTTTTTTTTTTTTTTCCCTATCATCTTTTCTCTGATCATCAACATAATGTTCCATTTACATCTGTCATAGAATTCATAACCATTAAACTGTAGTCACATATCTGCTGAATCTAAGCTGGCTTGAGGCTAGAGAACAACAACACAATGAGAGACCCTTACAGAGTTGCTAAAACTTCTAGAAATATTAGCCAAATTTCAGTTGATTATTTCAAATAATGTCATTGATATATTAATGTGAGAGGGATGGATGTGGTAGTTATGTTTGAGATGTCTTTCATGATAGGTTCTCCCAGTCAGAGCTGGCTTGGAACTAAACCACCACCACCAAATAATGGTGAATTATGTTTCTCAAGATAGATGAATATTATTATCTACTATTTTGTCGTTTACTACAGATATCCCATTGGAACGGTCTCTCTCCTGTATGAATGTGTTTAACATCAATAATGTTGCCTGGACACTAAACTCTGCAAGTGAAATTGAAATAAAATGCGACGACTGGCATCCGTGCTAGTGGAGCGCTAAGAGCACCATCCGAGCATGGTTGTTGCCAGAGCAGCTGACTGGCTTCCATACCAGGGGACGTAAAAAGCACCATTCGAGCGTGATTGTTACTAGCGTCGCCTTACTAGCATGTGGAAAAACATTTGAGCGAGGTCGTTGCCAGTGCTACTGGACTGTCTCCTGTGCAGGTGGCACATAAAAATCACCACTTGAGCATGGCAACTGCCAGTACCGCCTGACTGGCCCTCATGCCAGTGGCACATAAAAGCACCACTGCACTCTCGGAGTGGTTGGCATTAGGAAGGACATCCAGCTGTAGAAACTCTGCCAGATCAGATTGGAGCCTGGTGCAGCCATCTGGTTCGCCAGACCTCAATCAAATCGTCCAACCCATGCTAGCGAGGAAAACGGATGTTAAACGATGAGGATGGTTCCCATAAAGTTGTATAATGTAATTTTCTCACCAAATTAAAAAGTAAACGTTTTAATTGTTCATGTGAAGGAGTATAGCAAAAGCTCGTTCTACAAATATATTAAAATTTCCACTGCTCTATCCTTTCTAACGGAAATTTTTTCTTTTTTATTTCAGACATCTAAATTACAGTGGCATTAAAGAAACTTTTATACGAGAGATACATCAACATTACTGTCTTTGAAAGTTGAAAGGAAGTTTTTTATACAGAAGAGATATCTGTGGAAGAGTTGCTGTGAATTATTTGATTTAACTGAAATTCTTTGTGATATTTCTTGACTTCACTGTCTGTTATGTGTTCAAGATGGTTTTCACCTTCAAATGTATTTGGAATAAGAAAGGAATTCTCAGCCTCTTCAGATATTGACAAAAATTCCAGTTCAGTGAAATATATCACAATAAATACCAGTGTGGAATAAAAAGTTAAAACTGAAAAGCAAAAAAGGATTCATACATTGTGGTGAAAGAAAGAAATATGATGGAAAATGAATTGTGTGGGGAGAATATTAAATGTGAATCAGAGTCTACAAGGACTGGTTTTATTGATGAGAAGCCAATGGATGTATGTAACCCATCTTATCAATGTGATTTCTGTAAGAAGTCATTCTCCGGAAAAGGTGACCTTATAACTCATACATATATTCATACAGGAGAGAAACTGTTCCAGTGTGATATCTGTGGTAAATCGTTCTCTGGAAAAAGCATTCTCACTAGACACATACGTATTCATACAGGAGAGAAACCATATCAATGTAATGTTTGTGGTAAATCATTCACTCATACAGCTGCTTTAATTAGACACATACGTATTCATACAGGAGAGAAACCATTCCAATGTGAAATCTGTGGTAAATCATTCTCTCTAAATAGCAACCTACGTAAACACAAACGTATCCATACAGGAGAGAAACCGTACCAATGTGAAATCTGTGGTAAATCATTCTCTAATCCAGATAGTTTGAGTAAACACAAACTTATTCACACGGGAGAGAATCCATATCATTGTTCTATCTGTGGCAAATCTTTTTGTGCAAGCAGTCGCTTAGCAGCACACAGACGAATTCATACAGGAGATAAGCCATGTCACTGTGATATCTGTGGCAAATCATTTTTTATGATGTATGATTTAATTTTACACAAACGTACACATACAGGAGAGAAGCCATACTACTGTGATATCTGTGGTAAATCATTTTCTGTAAATGGCAATCTAACTCGACACAAGCGTATTCATACAGAAGAGAAACCATTCCAATGTTATATCCGTGATAAATCAGTCTCTCAATTTAACAGTCTAACTCAACATAAATTTGCTCATACAGGAGAGAAGCCATATCAGTGTGATATCTGTGGTAAATCAGTCTCTCAATTTAACAGTCTAACTCGACATAAATTTGCTCACACAGGAGAGAAGCCATATCACTGTGATATCTGTGGTAAATCATTCCTTAACAGTAACTCTCTAAGTACGCACAAGCGTGTTCATACAGGAGAGAAGCCATATCACTGTGATATCTGTGGTAAATCATTCTCAGTGAATAGCAATCTAAACCAACACAAAAGCATTCACACAGGAGAGAAACCATATCGTTGTGATATCTGTGGTAAATCATTCTCTCAAAATATCCATCTATCTGGTCACAAATATGTTCATACAGGAGAGAAGCCATATCATTGTGATATCTGTAGTAAACCATTCTCTCACAATAGCACTTTAACTGCACATAGACGTATACATACAGGAGAGAAACCATTTCGCTGTGATATCTGTGGTAAAACATTCACACAAAGTAGCCATGTAACTGTACACAAACGAACACATAGAGAAGAGAAGTCATGAGTGTGATATCCATGGCAAATTTTATTACAATAGCAGTCTAACTACATATAAACATACACATACAGGAGAGAAACCATATCACTGATTCTCTTGCGAAAAAGAAGAAAGTGCACATCTCTGCATACATAGAGAACTGCAACTTTATCAGTCAGTATGTGGAAGAAATCTTATCAGATGCATTATCACACAGCAAATGTAAGAGAAAATCTCATGGCACATGATACCAAACTCTTGAAGCTGTGTCTTAGAACAAGCTCCACTAATGATGGAATAAAATACTTCACAAGACCCATTCTCTCACAACACTTCCATTTATAACGTATTTCAGAAGGAATAAAAGATGCCATTTGACATTGTTTCTGCTGCAAAGGGTTTCAGTTGAATAGATTGACCTCAATACTCTTTTATAATCTTGTACTTATTCTATCTGTTTCCTTTGCTGAACTGCTAAGCTAAAGGATGTAAAGCAGTACATCTTGCTCGATGTGCTTCTTGTTGCCAATCTTCATCTGTTTCTGAGCTAGGGAATATTTCTCCATGGCTGGACATGTTTACACCAAACATTGAAATCGAAGAATGCTGTGAGACAGCAATGGTGAAATCCCCCATGATATGAGGACAAGACAGCTCACACACACACACAATATCCAAGTGGCTGAAATGTGTCATCAGAAAGAGCACACAGGAATCGTGACCTGAATGCAGCCTAAACCCTCCGGTGGCACATGGAGAGACTGCTCTATCGACAGTTGTATAATATCAGTGTTTCTGGCAGAATGGTTAGCATGTCGGGTGAAATTCTTAGCAGTATTTCATCAGTCTTTATGTTCTAAGTTCAAATTCTGCCAAGGTCAACTTTGCCTTTCATCTTTCGGAATATATAAATGAAGTATCGCATTATTTACATTTGACGGATATTTGTCGTCATCTTATTTGTTGACAAATATCTGTCAAATGTAAACAAGGCACATAATTCCTCATCTCTTAAATATTGTACTGATATTAAGTACCGGTTGTGTACAGGGGTCGATGTAATTGACTGGCCCCCTCCCCCAAAATTTCAGGCCTTGTGCCTGAAACAGAAAAGACCATCTATGTATCTGTAGTGCCATGACGCGCATGGGTGGCTGTCCCTGCAGCTGCTGGAACACCACAGGGAAGCTGATTACTTGCTTAATTAAGGTGGAAATCATCCCTGGCTAGTCTTTTTTTTTTCATTCAATTCAATCATGACAGTCTCCATGAAATAAAATTGCAAACCAGACTCAGCTAAATCACCTGCTCCTTTTACTATTGCATTCACCAATGTATGTGGTCTCCGTTCTAATCTTGCAGATGTTAAGTCATTTTTTGCTCAGAACTCTTTTCACATCCTTGCTTTGAGCACAACAAATCTCAGTTCAGACATTTCAGATGATTTCGTTGTTCCTAGCTATCTTCCTCTTTACCAGAAGGACTCTTACAATCATATGCATGGCTTGGGCGTCTTTGCTCATGTCGATCTTCCCATCGTTCGTGAGAAAGATCTTGAGGATCCTCCGCTGTCTTTTCATGCGCTTTCTCTTCTGCACTCAACTAGCTACTTGTTCTTTCTCTATTGTTCTCCATCTTCTCAAAATTGTTCTGTTATACAGTCTGCAAATATATTTGTCTTTGGTGATTTTAAAATTCGTCATGAAGAATGGATTAAGTTTTCTCATGGCACTACTGCATCTGGCATTGAAGCCTATAATTTTGCACTTTCCCAATCGCTCAAACAACTCGTTGACTTTCCTACTCGCATTCCTGATGGCGATGACCAATCTTCCTCCCTCTTTGATCTCTTTTTGCCATCAAATCCTGATATCTGTAAGGTTTGTCATGATTCTCTACTGGCAGGGATTTGATCATGTTGCTGTTGCAGTTGGCATTTCACTTAATTGTTCTGCTGCCAAGGAATCCCCAATTCATCATGCTCTATTCAGCTATGATTGTGGTGAATGGGACAATTTTCTTGGCTTTCTTCGTGACGTTCCTTGGACCGACATTTTTGCTAAACCTGCTGAGGCCTGTGCTGGGGAAGTTACTACTTGGATTTCTGCTGGTATTAACATCTTCATACCAGCTCGCAAATACCAGCTGAAACCACATTCCTCACCCTGGTCTTCTCCTGCTATCACCCATCATAATCATTTTCCCCACCAGTTTCAGCGAGATAATTCTGCAGTGAATAAACAGCTATTTACCAATGCTTGCAATCCCAGTTGGGCTGTCATTCGTGATGCTAAATCACACTATGGGCAGCACATTCATGATCGTATATCATCCCAGAAAGCAGGCTCTCGTGACTTCTGGAGAATTATTAAAAGTGTTAGAGGTGACAAGAAGTCTTCTATTCCTCCTTTATTCAACAGATCTGAGGTCTTGACAACATTCAATGATAAAGCTGAGCTCTTTGCTCAACTCTTCAGTTCTCTCTATATTCTCAATGACTCTGGTCATCCACTTCCTGATGTTTTTCTCAAAACTGATAAACTGTTACACAGTTGTCATATGACTTCTAAATAAGGCCATTGTGGCATGGTTGGATCCATATAAAGCAACTGGACTTGATGGTATTCCAGTTATTGTTCTTCAGAAGTGCTCTCCTGAGTTGTCTTCTATCTTATCTTGGCTCTTCTGAAAGTCTGTCTTAGAATCTTGTTTTCTTTATGGAAATTCCTAACTGCTGTTCCTGTCTTTAAGAAATGTGGTGATCAATTTAATCCTTATAATTATAGACTAACTAGTCTGCTACCAATCATCAGTGAAGTTTTTGAGTCCTTGATTAATGACTCTTGTAAAATATCTTGACTCAAATTGTTTATTCTCCGATTCGCAAAATGGTTTCCATGCCGGATGGTCAACTGGTGATCTCACTGTTATATCCAAGCATGTTCATCGTGCCTTGAATATATCTGGTCAAGCTAGGGGAGTTTCTCGTGATATCTCTAAGGTATAAGATAGGGTTTGACATGTTGGACTTCTATGGAACTTCCTATCCTTTGGTGTATCAGGTTTTATGCTGAACATCATCTCCTCTTTCCTTTATGATGGTAGGATCAAGGTTGTCCTAGATGGTCATCTAGTTATTCTATAAATGCTGGGGTTCCTCAAGGATCTGTCCTGAGCCCAACTCTCTTCTTTTTATCAATAATCCGCCTAATCATATCATCTGTCAGCTAATAATCTATGCTGATGACTCTACTTTGTACTCTTGTTTGGACAAATCCGACGACTTGTCTGATAAGGTTGAGATCAACAGTCTTATTTCAGGGAAGTACCAGAGGACAAGTACCCCCACCACTTTTTCAGGAATGGGGGACGAAGTTGCTAAATTATTTAATGACAGCAATGATGCAAGATGTAATACATTTGGAAATTTCTAAAAGACAATAAATTTACTTTGCATTTTTTTCATTCACCTGTCTATGTTATATTCTTTGCTTATTTGATATAATAAATTCTTTTTTAAGCTCATTTTTTTTAATATCTGAACTTCATTTGAATATATAAAATTTAATTAGCACCTCAAATCTTAAAGAAAAGAAAGATTCTTCAGATAATATACTCTTAGCGATAATTGTTTCTGTAAAAAGAAGGTATGGTCATGGCTGGAATGCCTTTAGTCTAAGGTTTACTCCATCAGGACTGTCCAACAACAACAGTCTCATTACCTGTTTCTATAAAATGCTGTCGAACACCAACCCAAACATCTTGGTTGTCTGCTGAGCGACCGAGGATTATTGCAGATGTATTTTAGATGAGGAAGGATTTCCTCAGCTGGTTTGATGCTGCCTGGGAAACCAAATTCAAGTGTTACATTCACACTGTTACCACATTTATATATATAAGAAAAAGGAAAAATAGACATTGAAACATACCCCCACACCCACAATTTACACAGGTAGAGTAGAATAGTTAGTGGACTGTTACGTAGATAGATGTATGTGTGTGTGTGGGTATATATGTATATATGCAAATATATGTAAGCATATGGATATGAAAATAAAACAGATCAACGTACAGATGGATAGGTTATATGAACAAACAAGCACACATACGCAAATGGAAACTGAAACACATGACCATATATACACACACTTTACTTCACACAAGGACACATGGAGACACGTGTCCACACATGGAGAGAGAAGTGCATACATATACAAACACACACACACATACATAAAAAATACACAAACAGACATGCAAGCACATAAATATGCAGAATACATACATACAGATGCACACACATATATACCTATGCATGCACAGGCACACATGCGCACAAACAAACAAAAGGGAACGCAGTGTAAATAAGGGACAGAGTCAAGACTATTGAAAAGGTTGCAAGACGCAACGAAAATGTTAGGAAATAAAAATAAGAAAAAAGTGGAAATTTTAATAGTGAGTGTGTTAAATAATAAGTCACAAAAAGAAAATGGCTCTCCCCAGACACAACAGAATATGCTTCAACACACGAACTCATATAAAGAATCTTGCAAACCAAATCCAAAAATGAAACCAATTCCCCAAAACGAGACATTGAAACAATTACATGTATATCATAATCATCCTTTTTGAAATTCACTTTCCCATCCTTGCATAGAGGAGATGGGGGTTAACTGAGGCAGGGTTTTTTATGGCTGGATGCCCTTCCTGTAGCCAACCCTCATGTGTTTCCAAGTAAGGTGATATTTCTCCATGGTCTGACATGGTTTTGCATTTTGGAAATGAATAACATTCATTTATAATGTTGTCAAGACAAAGACACACACACACACGTGATGAGCTTCTTTTAGTTTCCATCTACCAAATCCACTCACAAGAATGAAAGGGCTCACCTGTTACTAACTGCATTGCCAGACTGTTAGAGAACTGTGAATACTTGACCACATTCCAAATAACAAGTGTCCAGTTTTGGTCTTTATTGGACAGAGGACTGTAGCTCTGTCAAAGAAGCTGGACAAAAACATCTCTGACCACATCAGCTTAGCATCCAGAAATTTCTACACAGAATATAGTCTCAGGGCATACTTCTGCCATATCAGCCAATGGTGTACTGAACTCTACACAGAGCGTGTTGGGAACAGGGGAACCTGATGATCAGTAGTAGCAATAATAATAATAATCCCTTCCCACTATAGGCCCAGGGTCTGAAATTTTGGGGATTATCGTGCACTCAACAATACCACAGTGCCCGATAATTACCCTGTACCTCACTTGCACGATTTTTCTGCCCCTGCAAGGCGCACGCATCTTTTCTAAGATAGATTTGGTGCGGGCATATAACCAGATACATGTGGAGCCTGCTGATATTCCAAAGACGGCAATCACAACACTTCGGTTTATTCAAATTCCTGCGAATGCTGTTCGGTCTGCGCAACGCTGCACAAACTTTTCAACAGTTCATTGACATCGTATTACGTGACGTACCTTTTGTCGGGCAGCTGTGGGTGGTCCTCGTGTCTCGATGTGATGTGTGACACGATGTTTAATGGGTCCATCTTTACATACCGGGCGAGTGATGTCTGGATATTTCTGGAGAATGCTGTTGTAACGCGAAGGCTCTGACTGACAGATTACAGGGCTCACTGTCGGTTGCGTGGTAAATATACCTCTCACAGTGAGGTTTGTGGTGGTGTCAATAAGCCTCCAGTTCTTCATGTCCACCAGAAGGTTGAAGTGGTGGAGAAAATCGGTTCCTAAGATAGGGGTTGGTAGGTCTGCCATGACGAAAATGAACTGGAAACGACGCTTCAGGGTCAGTGATTTCTCACCGAAAGTCAGAATTTCTCAGTACCAGGGGTGAACGTCGTCGCTAGGCCCTGGTCTACCCATTTCCCTGGGGGGTATTCAGGAAAGAGCACGGGGACTTGCACTTAGATGCCCGTGCGCCGAATTCTGAGTGATACCAGCAGATGTTGCCAGACACACGATTTTGACTGGGACTTCTGGATCTTCGACGGTGAGTGGACTTTATGAACTGTTGCTGCGCCGCCAGTGTGTTTCCAAGGTCCAGTTTTCTAGCTTGTTTGTGAGGACTTTAATTTGACCAGCCTGCTCTCTGATCATAGCTCGCAGTTCTGCAATCCCGGAGGTAGAGTCTAAGGACGCTTTGAAAGGGTTCGTCCGATGGTTGATTTGTGCCACAGAAGGAAAGGGGTTTGACACCTCAGCGATTCTATCTGCAACACGCGCAAGTTCCTCCGGGGTTGCTGTGTCGTTGGTCGACGCCAGAATGCCCTGCATTGGTAAGGGCAGGCGCTGTAGATAAAGCTGTTTCAGGACCTCTTCTGACAGCGGTTGGTCCTCCATCAGCTGTCTCATTTTACGCAGCAGTTTGGACAGTTTTCTGTCCCCCAACTTTTCTGCAGACACAAGTTGGTTGAGTCGTCTCTGCTGTGATGCGGTAGTTCGCATCATTAATTCCTTCTGGTGGGACTGACCTAATGATGTGCATGAGTTTTGCAGAGTCATGCTTGATTCTATTCGCGGCAAATTGTGCTTCTATGTGGGCGAACCACAGGGCTGGGTCGTTGGACCAAAAAAACAGGGACCTTCATGGTTAAAGCTGCTTGCGTGGTTGGTATATCAGCCTCTGTTGTTGGTTTTGGCGTGTCCATGCTGATTCTTGATATGCTGTTCGCTTGATTCGTTGTCGGGGTCACCAATTGTAGCGGGTATGATTCTTGGCCACTACTTCTGTTCTGATCTGAGGGTAGCCCTTAAAAGGACGGTTATCACAATTAGATCCAATCCAAGAATAGTCCTAAAAAGGACTGTTATCGCATTCAGATCAGACTTGAATTAGCTCTGAGAATGACTGTGGTCGTAATCAGCAAAACTGGACAGACGAAAGCAGTAGTTGAAATGACGAGCAGATAAGAGGTGTAAGTTTATACAGCGAGTTATTTCAGGCGTGAAATGGCAGTACAAAGGTTCGAGGCGGCGTGAGTGGCGAGCGTGGCAGGCGAGAGGGACACGATTTACATCAGTCCAGTGCCAAAAGGCCAACTGCTTTACAGCGATTTATGATGTCTATTTATACAAAAATATCAGCAGTGATGTTTAGCCAGTGTCCAATAGAATGGCAGGTAGGTAGGTTTTGTCCAATGAAAGGTCAGGCAAGTCGCTGGGAGTAGTTGCTTTGTTTTCTCTGTTGATGGCAGATGTATTTCCGGTGTCCGTGCAAGTTACTTCCGGTGACTGTACATAAATAAACCCAATCTGTTTCTTAAAGGAGGGATATATTCATTATGCACAGAATGTTATTTACCTAAATGGACATCAGCGATTGGTTAAAATTGCCGAAATGCTCGAAATTAAAGACGAAATATGTTACAACATATAGAATTTTCTCAATAAAGCCAAGAAAAAATGATGTTTTATAAACACATTCTACCAGTATACAAAGTTTAAAAGTGTTTAGTTAACTAGAAATTGTGTTGAAAAGTGCCGTTCAAAAGGAAAAGATCCGTCTTCTGTATATAATAGGAACCGTGGCTGACAAAAGCCTTGTGAGTTGGCGAAAACTGAGAAGCCTGTCGTGCGCGAGTGTGTATCTGTGTCCCACCACCACTTGACAACCAGTGTTGGTTTGTTTACAATTTGACCAAAACCTTTGATGCGGTGCCCCAGTATGGTCGCAGTCTAGTGAATGAAACAAGTAAACGATATAAGATAACACTTTTACTTTCTACTTGTTTCAGTCATTGGACTGAGGCCTAGAAGGGTTAACAAAATTAAAGCGGCAATCACAGACAATAATCTTAACCCTTTCGTTACCAAGCCGCCCGAACAAAATTTTTGTTTATGAAACCAAACCGCCCAAAGCCGCCCGAATTTACCTATTCATATTTAAATGAGAATATCAGAGCAAATCTCTTCAGTACATTCGTGAAAACACGTATTATACTTCGTAAACAGTTCAACTACAGTTTTGTACAATAATCGAAGTATAATTTTAATTCCGTGAATTTTGGGAGATTTTTTTCCGAAATTTGTTCCTATTGTGTTTTCAAAATTTGTAATTCTGACAAAAAATGGATACGAATTTCATTATATCAAGCAGTGAGTCAGAATTCGAAGGATTTACTACTGAAGACCTTCATAAATCTAACTCTATGACTGAAAAAAAAAAGCATGTGGTATTTGATAATGAATCTGATGTTTCATTTTCCGAAAGTGAAAACAGTGAATCTGAGATCTCCGATAGCGATAAAGAAAACGAATTGGCACCTGAATCGAGTGAAAATTTAAAAACTGTTTCTTTCGGTGATTTCTCTGAAGAAACTGGACCAAGCCACAGACTTTCCCAGAAGAGTAAAGCCTTAGACTATTTCTTTTTACTTTTTCGAATGAGCCTATTTGAAATCATTACAGCGGAGACGAACCGTTACGCTAAACGTAAACAAAGCAAAAGAAACGATAGTTTGTGGTTTCCCTCAACCTTAAATGAAATTAAGACTATTTTGCCGTAAATATTATTATGGGTATCAGAAAGTTACCCAGAATAACAAATTCTATCGTAAAATTTTGTTATATACCCAATGGAATATTAGCTAATAACCCATTTTCTATAGCGATGTTTGAACAAAATTTTTATAATTTTATATTTTGTGGAATTTACCTGTATCTACCTGCAATTAGAGTCACTTTGTAACAAAAATTATAATATAGAATTGGTTGAGAATATTTCATTAAATTATCTTCCAAAAATCAGATTGATATATCGATAAATAAAAAAGTTATAGTTGTTTAATGAAACCAGACTAAATTTATGATTACGTTAGAAATTAATTGAAACACATAAGGGGTGTAATTTGGTCAGAAATATAGTAACGAAAGGGTTAATCTACAGATAGGACAATGATTAACAAAATTAAACAAAGGCAACGGGTTAAGAGCAAACGGGGTGTTTTTATGAGTTGAGAATCAAAAGTGGTGAGAGTTCAGGTGATATTTCGGTGAGAGTGTAATGCTAAATACAACGTTTATGGTGGTATTAGTGTCTGTCAATAAAACATCTTTGTGTCTGATTCATTGCTGTGAAATTGGAGAAAGGTAGAGCAGTTACGAAACATTTACATTATATTATATGGTGGCTAATTAAGTGATACCAAAAGAATACGCTAATGAAAGATTTTAATGATTTTGAGGTGGACGAAAGAGATTTAACGTTTGTCGTGCATTTCTAGAACAAACTGATATAACTTGGCACGACAGGAAGGACAAGTTTTAACAAATAGTCAGACGTAAACAGAAAAAAATCAGTAGGAAAAGTTGAGATTAAGAATCTTAATTTTCACTTACCATTGACATACGGGTCCATGGACGGAAACTATAGACAGGACAAATGATTAACAAAATTAAACAAAGGCAACAAGTGGTGAGAGTTCCGGTGAGAATGTAATGCTAAAAACAATAAAACAACGAGTTTGTCAATAAAACATCTTTGTGAAATTGGAGAAAGGTAGAGCAAGACCTTAAATTGCATTCAGCACAATTAGGAAACATGGTAGCTAATTAAGTGATGCCAGAAGAGGAGGACAAGAGAGATTTAACGTTTGTCGTGCAATCTGTCATAATTTGGCTCGGCAAAGACAAGTTTAAAAAAAAAATAGTCTGACGTAAACGGAATTAAATTAAGTGGGAAAATATAGTTTTAAGATTCTTCATTTTCATTCGGGTTAATGGATGGGTGGGTGTAAGCGTTTGGGGGTACACAAGGGGGTGAGTTCAATCTCCGGCTCAATCATACAATATTTGTATTCAGTGTGATTGAACCAGAGATTGAACTCTCACCCATCATGGAGCGACACTCAACTCTTCCCGTCGAATCAAGGCAGTTAAATCTTCGGGTTGTCAATTATGTAAACAATAATTCATTTTAATAGCATACTTTTCTCTGCCCTTGCTCCTGCCTTCTCGTATTGCGATGTTAGAGGCAAAATTCTTGGATCACTGCAGCAAGCACGTTTTCCTTGATCAACAGCGAAAGTCAGACATTACTCCCAAAATCAGTCCAAAGTGGTAACTCTTTTACTTGTTTCAGTCATTTGACTGTGGCCATGCTGAAGCACCGCCTTTAGTCGAGCAAATCGACCCCAGGACTTATTCTTTGTAAGCCTAGTACTTATTCTATCGGTCTCTTTTGCTGAACCGCTAAGTTACGGGAACGTAAACACACCAGCATCGGTTGTCAAGTGATGTTGGCAGGACAAAAACACAAACATACACACACACACACATATATATATATATATATATATATATATACATACATATATACGACGGGCTTCTTTCAGTTTCCGTCTACCAAATCCATTCACAATGCTTTGGTCGCCTCGAAGCTATAGTAGAAGACACTTGCCCAAAGTGCCATGCAGTGGGACTGAACCCGGAACCTTGTTGTTTGTAAGCAAGCTGCTTACCATACAGCTACTCCTATGCCTAAGGTGAACAAATTTTCAAAACATTTTTTTGCATACAATTTCTTTTAAATCAAGATAATTGTACAAAATTTCATTAAAAGATATCCATTTTCATAAAAGTTATGAGGGGGGGGGGCGGAGAAAGACGGATTATGTGAATTGTCTGAAACTCCTTTCCATTCCGTTAATTACTACTTTAACACCTGGCCGCCAAAACAAACCAAAAATGTGTGATAGGTATAAAAGAATGGATATAAAACAAAAATTTGCGCCAACGAACTGGGGGAGGACTTTCGGAAAATTCACACAATCCGGTGTTTTGCGTCAAAACTTTGAAGAAAATGGATATCTTTTAAGGATCTTTTCCTTTTGAACGGCAGACAATTTCTAGTTAACTAAACACTTTAAAACTTCGTATACTGGTAGAATGTGTCAAAATAAAACAATTTTTTCTCTTGGCTTTCTTGAGAAAATTGTAATTTGTTTAACAGTTTAATTTTTCAAATTTTAACCAATCCTATGCTCTCTTTTGAGCTAAAATCATTTGCTGCGTCTAAAACTGAGACAACATCCTGTAACTAACCCTAACCCTAATATTTTTTTTCTTAATTGTTACGCGTGTAAAAAACCGAAAGCAATGGAAAGTGATTTAAACAATTAACAATCAAAATAATTCTATAATTTTATAATTCTAGTCAGATTTGAAGTACGTATTTATTAGCTGGTGTGTGAAGCTTAGGTGTTTCGCTCATAAACACATATACAATGCCCAGTCTGAGATTCAAACCCGCAAGTCCACTGCTCTAACCACTCAGCCATGTGCCTCCACTTTTATACATATACACGCACATAAAGGATAAAGAATTCCTTCGGTTACAAATGACTATGGGATTGCCCCTAGTAATTTCCCCTCCGAAGTAAGGTTGTTTATGGAAGACCAGCAGTTGCCCATGCATACCAGCCACCCTCGCTATACCACTGTTGTAGTCCAAGGGAAAGGCATAGGCCGATACAGCTTGGTACTAGTGATGTCACAACTCATTAATACAGCTGAACGAACTGGAGCAATGTGAAATAAGTGTCTTACTCAAGAACACAACACACAGCCCATTCAAGAAACAAACTCACAACCTCATGGTTGTGAGCTTGATGCTCTAACCACTAAGCCATGCACTTTCACAGACATATGCACACATATACATACAAATAGAGAGAGAGAGCGAGCTATCTAAATATCTCTATTACTAGAACTTTTACTGTTAAAAGACATTTGCTCTGTTAGTGTCTCATACCTTTTGTAAGAAGTTTTATCCTGTGTTAGGTCTTTTCTCAGTCAGCAGGCAATTTTATGTTAAAAGACTGTTTTCTTTAACACTTTTGATACCATCCCACCTGAAACAGCTTCTGGTTCTGTAGGACAAATGTCTGGTTCTCAAAAGTTGTGAATTAAAATCTTCCACCAACCTTAGTCACAATTTATGTTCCTAAAACTAGCTTAATGATAACTAAGTTATTCTTACTAAATTCTTTGTTATATTTAAAATTAATTGAAAAAAACACAGTATCTCAACAGAAATATAACAAAAGGGTTAACAAAAAAATTTCTCTCTTTCACAGCCCTTTTTTCTGTTAACAAGAATAACATAAAACCAAATTTCAAGTGGTTCACATATACTTACACTCCAAGTAAAGAAGACTAGGAGAAAGTCACCTACTTCTACAATCTAGACAGCTTTTATCCAGAACTATAATTCTATTATTAAAAATATGAAAGATGCTTTCAGAGATCATACAATCTGCAGGTAAATCTCTGCCTTCATTCTATGTCCAGGCTGGAATGGTTCTCTAAGTAATGCGTCTACTAGAGGACAAAAAATGAAATATCCCTCCACACTAAATATGTCAAAATACCCTTTCCATTCTATCACTCATGTAACCATGTATACCATATATTTCAAAAGCAGATCTGGTTACTGGCCTAACATTTTCCATCCAACAATGAGCCCTTGAGCTAGCCTCTATTCAAGACAAAGTCTTCAATCTGCTTTTCCTCTATAGTGATAATATCCCTATCCTTGGAAATACACTAGTATGATCCCTTTCTATAAAGGGAAACCCACCTTATTCTGCCAACCATTGTTCTTTGCAGTCAATTCCCTCATCTTTTTCTTCAGTGGTTCTCAACCAGGGGTGAATCACTCCCTTGGGGACAAAAATCAAATTGTAGGAGGTGGGTGAATGCAGTCTTCCATAGTGTCCACCACAATGTTGACCCTCAGGAATTTTCTCTTTGTGTATGTTTCTCTACTAGCCATAAATTTGAACTTCTTTTAGAGGAATAGTAACAAGGGTGATCACAACCCATTTTCCAGACAACACAAAAACAAAAATTATATAAAAACATCAATGTTTGAGCTTTATTGAAATTTATAACTGATTTTACAGCAATAACACAACTACAGTTTTAATGAAGATGACACACTTAAAAAGAATTCTTTTCATTACCATTTACATACAACTCAATTGTTTGTTTTTGTTAGATACAAAAGGAATGTAAATATATTTTGTGATATAAAGTGATGTAAATATATTTTTATACAATGAATAGTTCCAGTTAATTTTAAAAGTAAGTTCACAGACTTGGTTTACTGAGATTTTTTTATATTGCAGTGGTGTTGACCCCAATACATGCAAGACAGATTAAATTTAATCTACCATGACTGAATTTAGATCTACATACTTGAAAAGTTCTAATAAACATTGATACATTTCTCTAATAACTACTTATTTCATGTGGATTGGCAGAGTCAATAGAAAATCAAACAAAATGCCCTTAGTACTTAGTTACAGACACTTTCTTAATTACAAGAAAAAATTTAAGATTCTTCTAAACATAAATATTCTAATTACTTTTGTTGTCTATCCCCTCATCATTCAGTCTTAAGCAGACTTCTGATTAAAAGATATTAGAACCATGAAAATCTCAAAACTTTCTCATTTCTTTTCAGATTTTCTAAAACAGCAGATACTTGCTTCAAGAAATGCATGATTTAAAGGAGATTTGGCTGCTATTTCTGACACATGAAGTGATGACAGGCTCCCTCTTTGGTTTGTATTCAATTATAATTTGTTGAATAAGTGGAATAAAAATGATGAACTATTACAGGAGAGTATTGGTTAAAAATTTAGGTTGTGGGAAGGAGTAGTTTCAAATTAAACTAAATTTGCCACCAATTTATGTCTGCTCATCCAGGTTTGCAAGGATTCAGCTTAGGAGTTACATGTGTTAAGTACAGAAATCTCTGGAACTTATGTTTTCAGAGCGTTATTTAGTAGCTACATCATCTTATTCAGCAGACCTGTGATAAAAGATCTACTCATTACAATTATACAAAGTTTTTCCTCAAACAATATATCCAGTACAAAATTATTCAATGTATACTACCATTCTGAGAACAAGAAAACAGAAATTTAACTACATTAACATGGATGTTGGCAAACATATGCAGGAAGCAAAAATAATGAGTAGCACAAAGAATATAACAACTAAAAATAGTTCTGCAAATTATAACATATAGTAATGCAGCAAAACATGACTTGAGATTAGGAAACTGGACTTTGTGAACAAGATGACCAACTGAGACATACCTGAAGAAATGTATTGTACAGAAATCTGTTCAACCATGGTTGAACTGAGTAAAAGTATATGCACACGTATTAGACCTTATTCATACTTACAATAAGATTTTCATTTTGTTCTGTAACTGGTACTTAAATAAACTGAGTACCAGACTGAAGTGCTGGGACTGATATAACTAACTAAGCAATCAAAGGTAGTACCCTGATATAGCCACAATGTAATGACCGAAGTTAATGGAGGATGTAAGATTAAATGATACTATAAATAATAAGTGATTAGTGCTTGAGCACATGAAGTGGGCCAAGTCCACCTAAGAATCAACAACTAGGCCGTCAACTAATGACAAATAAAAATAAAACATTGTCAATGGATACAAAGATTTTGAAAATAAACTGGGAGTAATATGAACAGATAGTTAAAGATGAATATAAAGACACCTATTTTAGATATGAATATCTAGTTTTAGTTATATCTGGTAGTAAGAAGTTGCACCTAAAGAACTACAACTTCTGGCAGCTGAGAATTAAACTTAGTGCAGTATCCAAGACAACAGTAGATTTTAGAAACAGAAAAGTGTTGACCTTGTAGATTTTAGTTGTAAACTTTTTACATTCCAAGATCAAATCTGTCCAGGTTAAATAAAATTTGTGATTTTGATTGAGTATGTACAGTATTTTGTTTTGGTTTGTATAATTATAGTGGCAGTACTGATGTGTCTAATGCCTATTTTGGGCTACTTTCAGTATGCTGTGCATATCTGTAAGTCCTGCTGAAATCAACTTTGCTTTTCATCAGACCTAAATCAGTGACATCAATTAACCCCTCTCCTCGAAAGTGTTGGTCATATACCCAAATAAGAAACCATTTTGTCCACATGGATGACGGCACACCTGCATTTAATGATTCTGCAAAGAAAGGGGCTTGGAAATGCTACCATGAAAGACTGCTGAATGTAGAGAATGAATGGGAGGAGGAGAGTCTGCCAAATGTTGACCCAATTGAGGGACCAGCTAGCTGAATCAACAATACCTTGGTAGATAAAGTCACGAAGAATATAAAGACAGGGAAAGCCCCCAGCCCATCAGGAATCACCACTGAGATGCTTAAAATATCTGGTGGTGTTCGTTGTGGTTTAGTCACCTGTATTGTAAATCAGGTGGTTCATGAAGATGTCATACCAATGACTAGTGTAGCAGCACCATAGTCATCTGCTACAAAGGTAAAGGTAAGGCCTTATATAACAATAATTACAGAGGTATCAAATTGTTGGATCAGGCGATGAAAGTTATGGAGAGGGTCACAGCTCAACTAATTAGGGAGAGGAAGTTAGGCTCGATGAGATGCAGTTTGGTTTTGTGCCAAGGCGAAGCACCACTGATGCTATATTTCTGGTGAGGCAGCTGCAGATAAAATGCTATACTTGGCATTTGTTGACTTGGAGAAAGCCTTTGACAGGGTCCCCCGATCCCTTAGCTGGTGGTTAATGTGGAAATAGGGATAGATGAGAGGTTGGTAAGAGCTGTACAAGCTATGTACAGGGATGTTATCAATAAGGTGAGGTTCAGTGAAAAATTCAGGGTACAAGTAGGGGCTCACCAAGGATCAGTTCTCAGCCCCTGTTGTTTCTCATAGTCCTCCAGGCAATAAAGACATTTAAGATAGATTGCCCTTGGAAGCATCTCTATGCTGATGACCATTTTCTTATAGCTGAGAAGTTTCAGGTATGGAAGCAAGATCTAGAATCAAAGGGCCTTAGTATTAACCTAGCAAAAGCCAAAGTCTTAGTAAGTAGTAAGGCAGACAAACCACAGATCCCTTCAGGTAGATGGCCCTACTCAATCTGTAGGAAAGGCATAGGTAGAAACTCCATAAGAAGTACCCAGTGTAAGCAGTGCAGCAATATCAGAGGAATGTTAACAGGGGAAATTGCTTTTGTGAGTGGAAGATGCACAGGTACAATAAACAGCAAAAATGTACAGAAAATAGACTCCATCAACTGCCAGTGGGGTAAGCTAGAGGTAGTAGATAGCTTCTGTTATCTAGGTGATCAAGTTAGTAGAGGAGGTGGATGCTCCGAAAGCGTACCTGTGAGAATAAGATTAGGCTGGGTAAAGGTCAGAGAGCTCCTACCTCTGCTGGCAATAAAGGGACTCTCCTGAATGAAAGGTAGATTGTATGATGCTTGTGTGCATACAGCTACGTTACATGGCAGTGAAACATGTGACTACCTGAGGACATGCGTAGGCTTGAAAGAAATGAAGCCAGTATGCTTTGCTGGAGGTGAAATGTCAGAGTTCATGCTCCACAGATTGAAAGCCTTTTGAGAGAAAAGTTAGGCATAAGAGCCATCAGATGTGGTGTGCAAGAGAGACAACTGCATTGGTATGGTCATGGAATGCGTATGGAACTTGAAGACAGCTGTGAAAAGAAGTGCCAATCTCTAACTGTGGAGGAAACCTGTGGTAGACGTAAACCCAGAAGGACATGGAACAAAGTGGTGAAGTATGATCTTCAAACTTTGGGCCTCACAGAAGCAATGACTAGTGACCAAGACCTTTGGCGATATGCTGTGCTTGAGAAGACACATCAAGCCAAGTGAAATCGTAGTTGTGGCTAATGCAGGTGTCACATAACTGGCACTTGTGCTGATGGCACATGAAAAGCCCTTTCAAGCATTTGGCCTCATGGCAGCAAAGTGGCTGATGCTGGTGACACATGAAAAGCTCCTTTCAAGTGTTGTGCCTCATGGATGCAATGACAGAGACCTTACGTTGCACTTGAGGAGAAGACTCATCAAGCCAAGTAAAATTTCAGTCATGGCAGGTACCAGTTACATGAAAATGGCACCCATGCCAGTGACATGTGAAAGCACCCATTAGACTCTCGGAGTGGTTGGGGTTAGGAAGGGAATCAAGCCATAGAAACCATGCCAAATCAGACTGGAACCTGGTGCAGCCTTCCTTGCCAGCTCTGGTCAAACCATCCAACCCATATCAGTATGGACAATGGATGCTAAATGATGATGATGTAGTTTTGACAGACACCGTCCTAACTTTTGTATCAGAGATAGCATTGTTCAACATCTCCTTTTGAGACAATGGGTGTTGGTCACTACTTCTAGTATAATGAGTAACATTGTAATGGCTCACTTGTTAGCTTAGTGTTTATAACCTCAGTGCAGGTTTACTGTCGTAGCATTACATTTTCAGGCTCCAAATTTTAAACTTTAATCTTATTTAGAAGTTTGTTAATAAGATATTTGAGCAATTAATTTGATGATGTAGAGAACAGATTTTTTTCATCTCTTTATTAATATGACAAATTACCTCAAATAGAGACGTTTCCAGACACAATGTTATGTGTCTTAGATACTTCTAGATATTTAATAGATATATGTTTCATATGAGCAGTAATGTTTGTCTGCTTTAGCTGAGATTAAGGGAAAAAGAGATAAAAAAAGGAAAAAATTTAAGGAGCTATTTAGATTTATTTCTCATGACCTTTTCTGTGAATTTGTTTCTTAATATAAAATATAAACTTTGGATTCATTTATTTGAAACTGAAATTTAAGGGATAAAAGTAATTATAATGATCTTTTTCTCTAAGTTAATTTTGAAAATTCACAGCTTGATAATTATAAACATTGAAATCTCTAGCTCAAAAGAATTCATTTGAGATAATTGCTTAAACTACAAAGAAAATATAATTTCATAAAAGAGACAAAGAGTCTATTTTTTGTCTCAGTTAAAACTGGGATGAGGTGCAAGTTTTATTGCATAACAAAAAAAGAAAATATATTAAAAAACATTTTTAAATGTTACTGTTGAATTTTAGAGTTTAGAGATTCATAATTATGAACATTAATAACAATAACACTTGTGAATTAAAAAAAATTCTTTCATGAAAGAATATAAATTATGCTATGATTTTAAAAACACAGTAAAAAGAAATTTCTTAATTGAAATTAACAATCAAAAGATTATATCAAAAGAGAGAAAAAAATGTTAACAAAAACAAAGATTTGTCTTTAAAAAAATGTAAATTTTTGTTTTTATAGTAACTTTGGCAGTGGTAAATAGATAAACTAATTTTCTTCAGTGACAAGGAAAGGGAATGATTTAAAAGGCAATGAATTAAATACTCTTATAAAGTTTTTAATTACTTAGATTCCAGATACTTTCAATCATATATATGCTTTCAGCTTTGGTCATTTTTGGGGAACCAATTTTTATGTTTCCAATAAATTATTTTCAATTAAATATTAGGAAGAAAGGCAATTTTAACAAAGAGAAGAATGTTTTATTTATTTTCTATCTGAATTCATTCTCCCTGTAGAGAGTTGCATGTATATTAAATTACATGCTAGTGAAAATATATGCAAACACCAGCATTGGAAGTCTCCCAATGACAATTTGTCTCATCATAATTTTAGGCAACAAATATAGATCTATTAGGATCTTATAACATTTAAGTACATTTTTAATAAGAAAACATTAACATAAATATTGCTTTTATTCACTGGGTTAATATCTTAATATCACAACTAACATATCAGTTAAGAATTTTGGTAACATTTACAAACTAGTTTATTATTATCACAGACCTTAATAAATATACTTGCAATAGGCTTTATTTACACTGTAACCAGGCATTATTAGTCTCATCACAATAATTACTTAAAAGTTGATCCAAACATCTATTCAAGACTTCACTTTAATAATTTAGCCTAATATCTTGCACATCTTTCACAAAAAATCCCTGAACTGTTTGAGAATATTATTATCTATTAATGAAAATAAATTTTTTCTTGGGGTAGGGGGTGAGGGGCTCAAATACAGAATCCTTCATAGTTCTGAAGAAATATTTAGGACCCAATATTGAATTAAACCTCTTTGTTTTCTTATGGTTATATTTTTAAATATCCTGCCAGTATTTCAAAACTAATTTAGCTACTACAGTAGGATCAATGTAAAAGACATTCATAAAAAAAAGATAAAAAAATATTTTTCTATTATCACTGATCCTGACCTTTTCCTCAAAAAAATTGACAAAAGTGTCTTCAAGTTAAAAGTTAATTCTTCAACAACAAAAAAAAACACATAGGTCAGAATATTTCTCTAAAATCACATACCCATATCCCAATATAACAATCATTCATTCACATGCATATCCTTTTGTATGTAGCACAAGAGAAAACCATTGTGTCTTTCTTTTTTCAGATTATTGAATATATTTCATATGAGGAACATCTTACTGCACTCAATAGGAAATGTTTCATCATATAGGCTGCATATTAAAACACTCCTTTGTAAATTACAGTTTTGTTTTCAAGGTGGATATATTAACAATGCATACAATGAAATATAACCACAGCAACCTGGTGGAAAAGTTCCAGCTTAAGCACTGCTCTGAATTAAATTCCTAATTTGCAGATTGTCAGATGCTGTGAAATGTCCAACAATTATAGAAAAAAAGTTGATATTAAAATTGATAGTTAAAAGTGGAATTTTAATCAAAATTTTCTTGCTTTCCTGAAAATTGTTATGTACCATTTCTTCCAATGACATTTTAATCTACAAGAGATGTTTTTATGTTTGCAAGACACTGAAAGAAAAACAAAATTTGAAAAATTTAGGTGATTTAGAAAACATGCAAAAACTTTAATGTTGCTGTTGTTTCAATGAGGTTAATTTATATATTTCCCAAATAGAATAAAATTTTACATTGATTAAATATTTAAGTTTTTGTTAATATAATCATTTTTTGGACTAATTAACATCATTTTTACAATGAAACTTTTTAAAAAATAATATTTACATCTATGCTACATTTCTATTAATAATGTTTCTAGTTGTCATTGGACACCTTGTTCCTACATGTATGTCTAATTACCAGATTAGATTTGAACAAAGAATCTATTTCTAAGCTAATGGTGGTAATGCTCTATCTATTATGTCACAAACATACTGTTATGTTGCTGCTGTTGTAGACTTAATCCTTCACTCAGTTTAACATCACCACCAAGTCCTTGGGTACCTTTAACAGAATCCAATCTGTAGCAAGAATTCAGGTTCAATCTCCAGACTGGTAGTAGCAAGTAAGGTATCCTCTCTTGAAGATCCTATAAAAGGTCAAAGAACTACCCTTCCTCATTGACTAATAGATGATGATGATGATGATGATGATAATAATAATAATAAAAAGAGAGCCCAAGCCTGATCAAGTAAACATATGATCAGAGGTGTTCAACCAGACTTCCTTTTTTCAGAAACAATATTCACAACCTATTGTAATTTCTTCCAGTGACAAATGTACTACTCAACACAGATTAGTTCAGTTTACTACAGACCAGATCTTTAATGCTTAGAAGGCCCCACAAAAATTGGTTATAGCTTCCATTACCAAGGCAACCTAATCAGTGATGAAGAGAAGTGCTTCAAAAGGATAATAGCCAGAATAAGAATAGGGTGGAATAAGTTCAAGGTGCTATTGCGTTTGCTGACATCAAGGGCATTCATTCTCTCTGAGTAAATGTAGATTAAACAATGCTTATATACAAAGTGTGAAATTACATGGTAGTGAGATATGAGTTAACAAATGCAGAGGATTTGTAAAAACTAGACAAAAATGAAATAAGCATGCTCTGTTATATGTAGAATATTAGTATGAATGAACTACAAGGTATATATGAGCTTAAAAGAAATACTGGACACAAAAGAAATCAGGTGTGGTCTGCAAGATACTGAAGTGACGTAGCTATGTAATATGTATGGATACTAGTAGTCATATAAAGAGGCATCAGGAGATCCAAGTGGCTGGAAAAGGAAACTTCAAGAAGACAAAATAGAAGTGAAGAAAGCTAACCTCAGGGTGCTGAACCTCACAAAGGAACAATAAATAGTGGGCTACTGGGTTGCAGAAAACCTTTTTAATATAAGCAAACATGAAAAGTAGATGTAAAATGTTGATTTATACATACAACTACATTGAACAATGACTCTTCCTTTAATACGGTAGGGTGTGATTTGAAGGCATATTTAACTAGACAAATAGTTAAAACAAGATGATTATTTTGATCATTCTCTGATATACAGTTTATTTTGTTGCCAAATTTTTGTCTTCATGAAGTCAGACAGAAATAACCCTACTATATAGTTTACCAAACCATAACATCCTAAACACCTTACTTCTATGTGATTACTTAACTAAACCTGTAAGATAATCATCATTCAGACAAAGCTGGTCCATCGAACAACAAATAGTTCATCTGATGCACTTTGATGTCAACAAGGAAGTTACTGTGTCATTCTTCAATTCATTGACAATAGATGCTCTATCTTCAAAAGAGAGGGAAGGACAATGGATGAGGTAGTCATAGATACAAAATAGGAGACAGTCATTGCCAGAATACCTTGATGATATGTCTGCTTAATCAGGGATGAATTAACTCTAAACAACCCAAATTTTCACACAATGCTTGGTTTGGTCCCAGGATTTTGTAAAATACATTTTCCCAAGATGCCAAACAGTAGAATCAAATCTGGTACCTCACAAATGCAAGATGCATCCTCTTCTTTATTGTTAGCATCTATCAAGATTATTAAATTTTATATTTAAATTTTGATGTTTTCAATAAAATGGTATTTTAAATATGATTTTATTAGGTTGAACTGGTGAATATCTGAATATATTTTAACTTTCAGGTAACTTACCAACAGCTGAAGTCTTGTTGCCGCCATTATTTTTTTATTTTTATATGGGGCGTGGCGAGTGCAGAGCTTTAACTTGTAGGTCCAATGGAGGATAATTAACACAGTTAGCCTTAAAATCAACTTTAGTATTGTAACTTATACGGTAGTAGGCGTTTTCTCTCTGTGTGAAAATCATTATAACTTGTCTGAAAAAGAAATATAATTATATATAGAGGCTGGTAAATATTACAACATGACCTTAGTCTTAGGGTTTGCTTAAGCAATAATAATATTTCAGTCTCAAGAATGTGAAGAAAACATTGCAAGTGAGGGCTATCTTAGTGTTGTTCACCTCACAATGCACAGTCTCTCACTCTCACACATAAATTAAAAATGCTTTGTCTGACACTTTTTCCAAAAAAAAGCTATGTGCAGAGTCTTTTTGCCTGTAAGATTAAACTCTCTCTCTCTCTCTCTCTCTGTGAGCGAATGAGAGAGAGAATTTCAGGAAAGAGACAAAGGCAAGTAATCAAGAAAGAGAAGAGGCAAACATAAAATAACTATACGAATGACTACATGCACAAAAAAAAAAAGAAGAAAGAGAAAGTGGGACAGTAGAAACAAATATAGTAATTAGTCACTCAGCATGATGAAAATAGCAGTTAATTTCTACAATATTTAAAATGTATATAAAACATTAAATAATAGTCATTCTAGATATTCTTAGAAAGATGAGATTGTCTAAAGTTTTTATGGCAAGACAGTATGGTTAAGAAGTTCACTTCAAAGCCATGTGGTTAGGACCTTGCAGCATGTATACTATTGGCTTGTATCCTTTAATACAACCATAGGTCAAGCAATACCATGTGAGTGCAATTTGAAGACAGAAACTGAAAGAAGCTTGTCAGTTTTTGGTGTGTGTGTGAGTGAGTGAGTGAGAGAGAGAGAGATTGTATTTCCTCTTATCTTCATGTGTGCTTGCTGAGTGTAGACAAAGGCCTTACTGTTCATACAAATGATTGATTTTTGTTTGAAGACCACCACAAAGGCAGGACTGTGATTCTTGATAAATCTTGGGTGTCATGTAATCTTTTTAAGCAAAAGGCTCATTCAAAATGGTGGTGTTTGTTTCCAGTTCACCATATAACCCATATCACCATGTCCAGGTTATTTGTTGTTTGATAGACTGTGGGATTATTACATTGTCTAGAAGGAGGCAATGTAAGGACACCCAGCCATAAAATCTCTGGCCCAAAGTTTTTTAATCTGACCCATGCAAGCATAAAACATGGATGTTAAAACAATGATATTGACAATGATGGTGATGATATAATCTGCAAACACTTTCTCTTCCACACATCCTGAATATCATTGCTCCTGAATACCCCTGCTCCATTTTGATGACACTGCCTTTGTCATCAACCTATACTCTTAGCCTTATATTGTCCTAAGTATATGTATATATTTCAGAATTCTAAGTACCCAATTACACCCCTTTAGTCATGTCCTTGACATAACGTCTCTAGTGTTGGTCCAATGGGAAGAGCATCCAGGACACTGCAAAATGTTTGGTGTTAGAAAGAACAGCCAACCAGGGGAACTAAATCAAGAATTAAATGCGAGAAAGATGCAGCCCTTCCAACTCATCTCGGTGATCAGTAACATTAGTATTCTTGAACTCTTCACTTTTCTCCCACTCTCCCCCAAATCATATCCTTAGTCACCCTCACCTGCTATCCAACTCTCAAACCCACCCATTTTCTACAGATGTCACCTACTCTTTCCTACTTTCCCTATTTAACATCCATCAACACTTATTCTTCATTACATTCAGCCCTTCCCCCACTCTCCATCTTCAACACACTCATGCAGCAACCCCTACTCATCCATAGCCCGTTTTCTATCCCCACCACCCACATGTTTTCACTTCTACTTTGAGGAGTCATTCTGACACCACACCATTGATATTCTTATTTCGTTCCAATTCCACCATGGTCACACCCACCCTCGCTTGTGCATAGCTATTTTACCACCATTGCACCAATAAGTAGCCATATAACTCCTGTCCTGTTTCGGTCCCTTCTCTCATGCTTTTATGCCTCATCTAGCGTACAGCCACCTCACCCTCCACTCAGTCAATAGGATTTTTCATCATGCCAGCTGCATGGCAACCTTGCTAGAGCTAGTGTAAAAATAAAAATGAAAAATAAAAACCCAGTACACTCTGATGTGTGTTTGTTTCAATCATAAGGCTGTATCCATGCTGGAGTAACACCTTGAAATCATTAGTGAATTCCACTGGCCTCAGTAATTATTTCAGTGTGGTGCTTATTTTCATCAGTTAATGTTTGCTTTCCACACTGACAAGGGTTGGAATGCTTTAACAACGAACCAGTGAGCTGCAAAGGCCATGCTGAGCTCCAACATGGTCATTTTTGGCATGGTCTCTATGGCTGGATGCCCCTCTCAATGCTAACCTCTTTACAGAGTGTACTGGGTGCTTTTTTTGCATCAATGGTACTAATAAGGTTGCCATGTAACTTGTAAGACAGCAAAGAATAGAGAATGGGGAGAAGGAAAGGAAGAAAAAGCTCCCACTACAAAGAAGTATTCAAGAGGGGAAGGTGAAGATGAGTGGCAGTATGCCAGATGTTGAAAGGCTAAAGTATGCTAGAGGGATAAGCACAGGTGTTTTGCTATGGTGGAGGTATACAGCTGAAGGAGAAAAAAGAAACAAAGGTAGTGAAGGCGTCCTAAAGCAAACTCTCAAGGAACAAGGATGGGATGAGAAAGTGGATTCTTTCATAAGAATCTGAGAAGGTAATAAACAAATGGAGATAGAGCTTAGTGTAGTGGGTGAAGAACAAAGAAAAGGGTGTAAATGATGGAAAATATGAGTATGCAGAGATGTCAGGTGAGGGATAAAGGAGTGGCTCAGGAAAAATAGAATAGAAAGTAATACAATGATATTTAAGGTGTAGCAACTGTGGAAAGAGAGAGAGAGTGATACATGGTGGATATGAGAGGTAATGGAGAATGATAACAGAAGTGTTTAGAATGGAATATAATAGAAGGGAGGGGGGGGAAAGAGCAGTGGTTAAAGGCACAGAAAAGAGGTAATTGGTTGAAATGGTTTGGGTAGAGAGGATTAGGAATAGAAGTAGCTTGGGGGGGCGGATAATGTTTGGAAGGGTATGGGATGTAATACATACAATACATACAATATTTCTAGCAAGTGAGTACAGCAACCACATAGTACCATAGATGTTGGGGGAGGAATGGTTGATACGTCAGGGAGAGAGGAGTGGGCACATGGCCTCATACATACAAACATATCTGAGTGGTTTTAGGATATCATTTTTACCATAATGGGCGAGTCTGCTTGGTCCTTTGTTATCTCCTCTGTAAGGCTCAACATCTTGAAATCAGCCTTCAATATCTCAATCCATGTCTTCTTGGGTCAACCTCTTCCATGAGTTCAAGCTACTTTAAGTGATCAGCACTTGTTTATGCAATGAAACTGTCCTCATCCATATGTATCACAGAATCAAACCAATGCAGTCTTCTCTCTTGTATGCTACATTTGATTCCTCTTATGTCAAATTTTACTCAATACATTTGCAATTTGTTGTACATGTACATTAATACTGCACACATCTAAAAGAGCATAGTAGTTTCATTCCATTCTAGTCTTTGTATGTCATCTGTATTCAGGGTCCATGTCAAACTACTAAATAAGCATCACTATACATACCCAAGCATCATATAATCTGCTTTTCATTTGGAGAGAGAGACCTTCTGTTGCCAACAGGTAATAGCTCCCTGAACTTTCTCCATTCTAGTAACTAAACTTTTAGAATATCCTCCTCCATTGCTAATTAGGTTGCCTAGGTAACAAAAGCTAGCTATTACTTCTCAAAGCCTCCAGAGAATTTAAGAGGACCAATATCCCATATGAACTTGGACTTTATAACACCTGTGCATCTTCCACCAACAAAATATACTTTCTCCATTAACCTTCCTGCAATTTCAGAGTACCTCTTGTGTGTCCATAGCTTATACTAGATACTTCCCCTTTCCTACATGGTGAGAGGGCCATTTACCTGAGCAGGATAGGGTCCTGTCTGTTTTCTTGCTTACTAGAACTCTTATCTTTCCTAAATTAAATTTAAAACTCTTTGGTTATAGGTTTTGCTACCACACCTGCAATTTCTTTTCTAACTTTTTTTTACAGATTTTGCTGAAAGGAATGTCATTAGCATATAGTAGCTCCCAGGAAGAGCCAGTCTTAAATTCCTCTCTAGAGGAAAATAATGAAGAGGAGGGGCCCAAAAAGCAAGCTTTGGTGAATGCCTACCTACAGACTAAATTTATCCTAGCTAAGAATAAATTCCTAGTTAATGAGAAAAAGGGACAACAACAATGACAGCAACAAAGAAAATGAACTCACCGATGCAATGGAGGTACAGTATCTGCTGAAGTAAATGACCCTCTGCTCGATACAATGTTTCTGGACTTATCATTTCCATTAATATATACTGTTACTGGAGTATAACTGGAATTGTTTTCAGCCATAATTATTGTCCCTACTTTTGAGAAACAATATATCTGAACATCTTTGGCAATCTGGGAAAGAAAAAAAAGTCATTGTAAAGTATTTGTTACTCTATACTGTAATGATTCTGCCAGTCCACCATTGTTACTGATAATTAAAAATAATAATAATGCTTTCTTTATTTACCACTCAGGGTTCACAAAACTCACTGGGCACAGCACAGGATAATAACAAGTGGGATTACATAGAGGAGTGTGGAAAAAGTTAAAACAGTAACAATATAAATTGCAATAATGAAAAATTCTCCAACAGAGGGAGACTTCCTAGGGCTGCTCATGGAGACTCCACTAAACCTCGGTCACCCTGACCACTAAGGGAGGTGCTCTCTCCATATGGCCTTCCTTCAATCTAGGAGTACATGCTTAGTGTAGGCCAGTTCACCCACCTTCAAAAAAGAATTACTGGGAGACATCACTTCCCTCTCTAGCCTCAACTTCCTTTTCAAGTAAAACTTGATAAAGTTGATGAAGACTTGTCCAAAGAGGAAAGTATTGGTCTATATGTTTTAACCTGGTTCACCACACAACCTCTTTTTCTACAATCACAAGATCAATGAACACTGCCTGCCCTTCCTGGCTAAAAGAATGTGGCAGGACAATCTTCACAGTAGACTCATCTGATAGCTGGACCCATCCTACACATAAAGCAGCTGTATGACATGAACCAACAAGCCAGCAATGCTTGCACATTGGATGAGAGAATGCAGAACAGTTTTGTTGCTGTGTACACATCTGAGTCAAACCCAGCTGAGTGACACCATACTGGCTCTAAAGCCAGTATATAGAGAAAAGACATGAGGGCACACCCTTGACAGACAAGCTATATGATACTGAATGTTTCTGGCAAGTAACCATTTACCCAAACTACCAAGATGTTGCTCTACATTGTGGCAATCCAGTCACAGAAAAGGGAAACAAAACTGGCTAGCAGGTATTAGTAGTCAATCCTATCACAGGCTTTTGATTGATCCAAATTCATCAGGACCTCATCCATGCCAGCTTCTTTACCCAGTGAGTACGATGCATCACGTGAGGTAGAAGTTGTCGTGGATAGATCTGATTGGGATGTTACTCAGCCCCTCTTGTTTGAGTCCTTTCTTAGCAGTACCGCTGTTCCTTGACTCACAGAACTAGAATTTTCCCATTTTGCTGAAAGTTGCAGAAGATATCTGGTTATAGGCTACCAAACAATTCTGGCATACAAAGGTAAAGCTTGTAGGGCAGACCATCCAAACAAGGCAATTTCCCTCCCGCCACCCCACCACGCAGCCCATCTTACATTGTGGACTACCATTCATCTCAAACAGTTGGGCAAAGTGCTGCTGAAATGCAGCACATATCTGCTCTAGATTGGGTACCAAACACCTATTTTGATCCACCAAAGACTGAATTGTGGCTTTCTTTCCATGTTGCACCCCTGCACATCATTTCTTAGAGCAAATGCCTTAGCTCTAACAATGCATCCTTCATGCTTAGCATTGAAGAATTGGTCCAGGGCCAATTTTATCATGAGCACGTCAGTTATGATGCCTTTTCTGAGTGTTTCATCATCATCATCATCATCGTTAAACATCCATTTTCCATGCTAGAATGGGTTGGACGGTTCAACTGGGGTCTGGGAAGCCAGAAGGCTGCGTCAGGCCCTGTCTGATCTGGCAGTGTTTCTACAGCTGGATACCATTCCTAACGCCAACCACTCCGTGAGTGTAGTGGGTGCTTTTTATGTGCCACCTGCACAGGTGCCAGACAAGGCTGGCAAACGGCCACGATCGGATGGTGCTTTTTATGTGCCACCAGCACGGGGGCTAGATGAGGCTGGCGCTGGCCACGATCAGATGGTGCATTTTATGTGCCACCGGCACGGAGGCCAGTCAGGGCAGCACTGGCAACGGCCACGCTCGGATGGTTCTCTTACATGCCACCAGCACTAGTATCACAGCTACAATTTCCATTGATCGATTTCAATTTTCATTTTCACTTGCCTCAACAGGTCTTCACAAGTAGGGTTTGTGTCACAAGAAGGAAAGGTATGCATAAGTGGGCTGGCTACGTCCAAGGTAGAGACCATGGGTTATAGTCTCACTTGTCCTGCCGGGTCTTCCCACTCACTGCATACTTCCAAAAGTCTCAATCTCTTGTTATTTCCTTGGTGAGACCTAAAGTTCGAAGGTCGTGCTTCACCACCTCGTCGCAGGTTTTCCTGGGTCTGCCTTTTCCACAGGTTCCCTCAATCACTAGGGTGTGGCACTTTTTCACACAACTATCTTCATCTATTCTCGCTACATGACCATATCAGTGCAAACGTCTCTCTTGCACACCACAATTGATGCTTCTTAGGTCCAACTTTTCTCTCAAGGTACTTACACTCTGTCGAGTATGAACACTGACATTACACATCCATCGGAGCATACTGGCTTCATTTCTTGCGAGCTTACGCATATCCTCAGCAGTCACGGCCCATGTTTCACTGCCATGTAGCATGGCTGCTCGTACATATGCGTCATACAGTCTGCCTTTTATTCTGAGCGAGAGGCCTTTTGTCACCAGCAGAGGCAAGATCTCTCTGAACTTTGCCCAGGCTATTCTTACTCTAGCAGTTACACTTTCAGCACACCCGCCCCCGCTACTGACTTGGTCACCTAGGTAACGGAAGCTATCAACTACTTCTAGTTTTTCTCCCTGGAATGTGGCAGAAGATGGTCTCTGTGCATTTTCAGTGTTTATTGCTCCTGAGCATCTGCCACATACAAAAACTATCTTCCCAGTTAGCCTTCCTTTGACATTGCTGCACCTCATGTGTCCATAGCTTACACTTGGTGCATCTTATAGAGTTTCTAGCTACACCTTTTCTACAGATCTAACAGGACCATCTACCTGAGGCGTTTGTGATTTGCCTACCTTCCTACTTATTAGGACTTTGGTTTTGGCTAGGTTGATCTTTAGGCCCTTCGATTCTAATCCTTGTCTCCACACTTGAAACTTGAAGCAATTAGAGCAAGGTCATCAGCATAGAGGAGCTCCCAGAGACATCCTGTCTTGAATTCCTCCGTTATTTCCTGGAGGACTATGATAAATAGGAGGGGGCTGAGGACTGAACGTTGGTGAACCCCTACCTCTACCCTGAATTCTTTAGTGTACTCGTTGCCAACCCTCACCTTACTTACATGGCTTGCACAGCTCTCACTAACCATTCAAGTATCCCTAGTTTCCTCATTGACCACCAGATAAGGGATCGGGGGACCCTGTCGAAGGCTTTCTCAATGTCAACGAAAGCCAGGTACAGGGGCTTATCTTTGGCTAGGTATTTCTCCTGCAGCTGTCTCACCAGAAATATGGCATCAGTGGTGCTTTTCCCTGGCACGAAACCAAACTGCACCTCATCCAAGCTGACTCTCTCTCTAATCAGTTGGGCTATGACCCTCTCCGTAACCTTCATTACCTGATCCAACATCTTGATACCTCTGTAATTATTTGTATCTAGGGCATCACCTTTACCTTTGTAGCAGTTGACTATTATGCTGCTACCCCAGTTATTGGGTATGACTCCTTCGTGTATCACCTGGTTAACTATATGGGTGACTAAGCTATAGCCGACACTACCAGATATTTTAAACATCTCTGCAGTAATTCCTGATAGGCCTGGAGCTTTCCCTGTCTTCATGCTTGTAATTGCCTTAACTACTAAGGAACTGTCAACTTGGATAGCTGGTCCCTCTGTTGGGTCGACTCTCTTTATCCCATTTATTTTCCTTATTTAGCAGCCTCTCATAATGGTGTCTCCAAACCTCATGCTTTGCATCCTCATTCAGCGCAAGTGAGCCATCATCCATGCGAACACATTTCTCTCCTACCACATCACGATTCTCTCTCACACACTGTCTTGCAACATGGAATACCTCAAGTCTTTGGTCTTCACAGCGCAGAACATTGGCAAATTTTTTCTTACCTGCCTCCCTTCTGGCTAAATAAACCTGTCTATTAGCTTCTCTTTTGGTAATCTGATACAATTCCCTGCTACCACCATTTTTCCAGTCCTTCCAAGCCAGTCTTTTTTCTCTAATAGCCCTGTCTACAACATTGTTCCACCACCACGTTATTTTGGTTTGAGAGGGGACTTTGCACCAGCCACAGATCTGGTCAGTGGCTCTCAGCAGGTTGTCCCTTAGAAACCTCCAGTTGTCTTTTACCCCATGTGAAGCTATATCTACTTCGTCAAAGGCTTCAAGTAATATGTGTCTAAATCTTTGTTCATTCGCAGGATCTTTAAACTTCCAGATCCTTCTTCTCCATGTTGGTCGTCTTCTGGTCGTCCTCTTAGTCCTGATCCTAAAGTCACTAACTACCAGTCTATGTTGTGGGGAACATTCTTCGCCAGGAAAGGTTTTGGCATTTATAAGCAGCCATCTTTTCCCTTTTCCTGGCAAGGATGTAGTCAATTTGGCTGGTATGTCGGCCCGATCGGTAGGTGACTAGTAGGTTTCCTGAAGTTAATGTTGCAAACCATAAGATCATTTGCATCGCAGAACTCCAGCAGCCTGGTTCCCTCCTCGTTGCGGGAACCATAACCATAGCCTCCATGTACACCATGGCGGCCCCCAGCATGTCGTCCATCATGACCATTGAAGTCACCAGCCACAAAGAGAAGGTCTCTGTCATTCGTCAGCGAGGTAGTCTGCAGTAGGGTGTCATAGAATCGGTCTTTCTGTCCATCGGGTAGCCCCAGCTGAGGGGCATAGGCCGATATAATGGTTGCTAATCCATGATGAAGCACTAATCTAATCTTAAGTATTCTATCACTTACTCTGATTACCTCTATTACCTTATCTACCCATTTTCCAGCGCCTTATCTACAAGTTTTTAACCAAGTTTGCCCTCTATTTCTTTCTACCGTCAATGCCTTACTAAATTTGTTGTTGATGACTAACCTTGTCAATGCTCACCAAACAAATTTTCTAATCTGGTCTCTGTAATCTTGGCATGCCAGATGTAATGCATTCAGCTTCCAGTAGCTATGTCCTTGCCTATCTAAGTTGACAGTGCAGATCACAAACTTATGGTCTATGTAGCCAAGCATCATCATCATCATTGTTTAACGTCCATTTTCAATGCTAGCATGGGTTGGACGTTTCAAGTGGGGTCTGGGAAGCCAGAAGGCTGCACCAGGCCCAGTCTGATCTGGCAGTGTTTCTACAGCTGGATGCCCTTCCTAACGCCAACCACTCCGTGAGTGTAGTGAGTGCTTTTTATGTGCCAGACGAGGCTGGCAACGGCCACGATCGGATGGTGCTTTTTACGTGCCACCGGCACAGAGGCCAGTCAGGGCGGTGCTGGCTATGGCCACGTTCGGATGGGTCTCTTACGTGCCACCAGCACTGGTATCACAGCTACAAATTCCATTGATGTTGATCGATTACGATTTTGATTTTCATTTTCACTTGCCTCAACAGGTCTTCACAAGTAGAGTTTTGTGTCCCAAGAAGGAAAGGTATGCATAAGTGGACTGGCTACATCCCATGTAGAGGGCACGGGTTATGGCCTCACTTGTCCTGCCGGGTTTTCTCACGCACAGCATACTTCCAAAGGTCCCAGTCTCTAGTCATTTCCTCGGTGAGACCTAAAGTTCGAAGGTCATGCTTCACCACCTCGTCGCAGGTTTTCCTGGGTCTACCTCTTCCACAGGTTCCCTCAGCCGCTAGGGTGTGGCACTTTTTCACACAACTATCTTCATCCATTCTCGCCACATGAGTATACCAGCGCAAACCACAATTGATGCTTCTTAGGTCCAACTTTTGGCTTCATTTCTTGCGAGCTTACGCATATCCTCAGCAGTCACAGCCCATGTTTCACTGCCATGTAGCATGGCTGTTCGTACACATGCGTCATACAGTCTGCCTTTTACTCTGAGCGAGAGGCCTTTTGTCACCAGCGGAGGTAAGAGCTCTCTGAACTTTGCCCAGGCAATTCTTACCCTAGCAGTTACACTTTCAGCACACCCACCCCGGCTACTGACTTGGTCACCTAGTTAATGGAAGCTATCAACTATTTCTAGTTTTTCTCCCTGGAATGTGGCGGAAGATGGTCTCTGTGCATTTTCAGTGTTTATTGCTCCTGAGCAGCCTCTCATAATGGTGTTTCCAAACCTCTCGCTTTGCATCCTCATTTAGCGCAAGTGAACCATTATCCATGCGAACACATTTCTCTCCTACCACATCATGATTCTCTCTCACACACTGTCTTGCAACATGAAATACCTCAAGTCTTTGGTCCTCACGGCGCAGAACATTGGCAAATTTT
Organism: Octopus sinensis; assembly: GCF_006345805.1. NCBI lineage: Eukaryota > Metazoa > Mollusca > Cephalopoda > Octopoda > Octopodidae > Octopus > Octopus sinensis. Next base: position 72,235,529 of record NC_043009.1, on the reverse strand, counting down.
TTCTTATCTGCTTCCCTTCTGGCTAAATAAACCTGTCTCCTAGCTTCCCTTCTGGCAGTCTGATACAATTCCCTGCTACCTCCATTCTTCCAGTCCCTCCAAGCCCGTTTCTTTTCTCTAATAGCCCTGTCAACCACATTGTTCCACCACCACGTTACCTTGGATCGAGATGGGACTTTGGTCCATCCACAGATCTGGTCAGTGGCTCTCAGCAGATTGTCCAGTTGTCTTCCACATTATGTGATTTTTAAAAATCTACAACTTATGGTAACCTTATCTAATGATCTACAGATTATCTAGATATGACCTGATGTGGTTCATCCATGTCCGCATAAGCACAGTTGGGAAATCCAATTAGTAACTGTCAGACAATTGAAAATATCTGAGCAGGTTTGCATGGCTTTTGTACACCCCTCATCAAACAGCTAGCCCCACACAATCTAAATGTGCATCCAAGATAGCATTCCAGTCACTCATTAGCACTAAAGGTTAAGACATTCCCAGCAAAACCTCCAGATGGCTGAAGAAATCTGGCTCTCCTTCCCCTTTTAGGGCATAAACAACCACCAGTCTGAAAGCATCCCTGTCACTACTATTCACATCTATGACAACTAACTTACCTTCTGGGACCAGAATGGCCCTTATCTCATGATCTAGACTTCTCTGAAACACTGCTGTTCCACTCCCTACTCCCAGTTGATATAGAGGTAATTCTTGTATTCACCAAAAATATACTTAGTCACCTGAGGTCATTGAGTAGGTGGACCTGTTTCCAAAGTAGCACCAGGCCATGTGCATTTATACTGCCTATTCTGAACAAGACCATGTTTGTCAGAAAGAAGGAGAGTGAAGAGAATCACCCTATTTCTATGGAGAGAAATGTGTTCTGTCCTTCTAGTTATTTGTGGGGGTCTTCACAAGCAATCTTTTGTAGAGTTTTTTTGTTTATGATCCAACAGAAATCTCCCATTCCTTTGTGATATTTTGCTTTCAGTGTGTTGTAACTTTGTTATATTGTTTTTATAATTTTTATGAGAATAGGGGTGTTATGCAGGTGTGTAATGTATTCATTTATGGTAGTGCCTGTGTATTTTTGAAAATGTTTTATTAAGTTCTTGTTGTTTTTGTATATTGCTGTGTAATTGATGATGCTTTGGGAGTGATGTTCATGTTGTTGGTCTGGATTGCTGTGTGTTTTTGTTTGTAATGTTGGTGATGTTTGTAGTGTTGGAGATGTTTATAATTGTGTTGATGTAGAGTATGTGGGTGTATGATGTTTTGTTGGTTTCTGTGATTCCTCCTCTAATCTCTTTATTTTCAGTCTTGTACTGTACTTTATATTTTGTAATGTTTTTCTTTTTCCCTTCCCCAAGATACATTTTAGTGGTTTTCTCAAACTGTTTTCCTTGCGAGACAAATTTTCACAGTCAGAGAAATCTATAGTTGGGGAGAGAAGTAGGTCTGCACAGTCGTCCTGCATTTCTAAGTTGGTGGTTTGCTTGACTGGTGCAGGTAAGGCTTCTTACTTGCGATGGTGCAAGTGATGGTTTTGTTTATCTCAGGTGTGGTACTGGTGTTTGCTGCTAATGTTGTTGAATTAATCTCTTCTGCTGCTCCTTCTGTTGATACTGGTGTTGTTTTAGGTGCTGCTATTCTTGAAGCTGATGCTGCTGATGGTGCTGCTGTTGCTTTTGATGTTGATGTTATTTGAGGTGTCTGCAGTATTGGGTGTTTCTGGTTTCTCTCTATGGGGCAGAAAACCTTTAAGCGGTTTGTCTCACCACAAATGTGCATCTCAACTTCTAACCTCAGTTGTGCACCATTAGGGCAGTTGATCAGATCAGGGATAGCTTCAATGCTTTCCTGATCAATCTGTATACCAAATTGGAAAGTCTCTGGACCAGATGATGGTCAGGGGTTCTGGCTAAAAAGTATACACAACTATATTTAACCATTTCTTATTGACTGTATAGAAAATGGAACATCAACATGGATGACAAAAAGAAAGATGGCGTTGATACAGAAGAACAAAGAGAAGAAGAGTAAATCAGTAATTACACACCAATTACGTTCTACTCTGAAAATTGTCATCTGGCTTCACAGCAGATAAGGTGCATAGCTTTGTAGAAGAGAGTCTATTGTTGGAGGAGGAAAAGGGATGCAGAAAGAAGTCAAGGGGAAATGCTGATCTACTGTATATAGATAGTGAAATATTAAATGAGACACAAGTAAGAAAGAAGAATTTAGTTGTTGGCTAAAACACCACAAAAAGGCTTACAACAATGTTCCATACTGATGGCTCTTGGAGTGCTTACAAATGTGTGAAGTCAATGAGAAGACAAACAACTTTTTGGAAAAGTGACTGGGAAGTAGAACTAACATATGCAAATGAATCATTAGGAAACATGAAAATATATAGAAGGAGATTTCAAGAAGACTTGTTCTTTACATTACTCTTCATCATTATATTTATCCCACTAACAAGTATATAGAAGAAATGCAGGCCTACCTATGAGTTTGTGATTCATATGGACAAAGACAGCTACAATGCACACCACCCTAAAAGTAATACTTATTTCTTTACTACCCACAAGGGGCTAAACACAGAGGGGACAAACAAGGACAAACAAATGGACTAAGTTGATTACATCAACCCCAGTGCGCAACTGGTACTTAATTTATCAACCCCGAAAGGATGACAGGCAAAGTCAACCTCGGCGGAATTTGAACTCAGAACGTAGTGGTAGACGAAATACCACTAAGCATTTCACCCGGCGCGTTAACATTTCTGCCAGCTCGCAAAATACTGACCAGATCAAACCTATCGAGAAAGAAAGAGGCAGAGGATGGCTAAATGCAGACGACACCATTAGTACTGCAATCTTGGGTTTGAAAAACTGTGGTGTGCAGTGAAGATAGAATACTATTAGTGGCTTGAAATGTCCAAAAAGTTACTGAAACAACAGAATTCAAGAATAGGAAAAATGACAGAATGAGTAGATGGAAAAAGAGAAATTACATGGTCAATTCATGCAACCACCTGTTGGTAGTTAAAAAAATGCCTGTTGTCACTGATGGACAAAAGCCAGAAATCCAAACCCAAGAGCTAACCATAGCTGCTCAGGAACAAGCTACTGGGATGAATTTTATAAAGGTAAAGATAGATAAAACTCAGTTGGAGAGCAAATACAGAATCTTCACTAAAGGAGACAAAAATATCAACTACCTCTTGAGTAAATGCAGTAACTTAGCGTAAACAGTTTATTTGCATACATGACTATAGGTAAAAGAGTGTATTGGGATGTTAGCCAAATGTCTGGCAGTGCTCCAGCATGGCCACAGCTCGTGAACTGAAACTAGATGAAATAAAAATGAAATAAAAATAAATTCAAAGTAACAGAAAAGTGGTATGAATATGAATCAGACGCTGTGATGGAGAATAAGAATTACAGGATTTTATGAGATCTCACAAAGAATGACCATACTATTGAAGCAAGAGCAGACATGATTGTAGAGGACAAAATAAAAATTGAAAAGTGAGAGAAATACCGGGACCTAACAAGAGGAATGAAGAGATTGTGGAAGACTCAGATGATAATTATTCCTGTGGTAACTGGAGCACTTAGCACAACACCCAAATTATTGCTTAAGAGGCTGAAGGATATCAAAAGAGAGATTTTATAGACGTCCAGCAGAAATGTACCCCGTTTTCCATGCTGGCATTGGGACTCAGCATAAAAAGCCAGAACAAATGTAACAAATCATTTTGTCTGATGCTTTGACAGTTCTGCCAACTCTCCATCCTATAATAATGATTTAAGGCCAACAATTTTAAGGACAGTTGGATATTCATTAACCTCAACTCTAATATTTGATTTGTATTTTACTTTCCATTTCTCCAGAGTCAAAATAAAGTTGGTGTTGACTGGTTTTGCATGCAGAACATGAAGAAATGCTGCAAAGAAGTTTTTTCCAATGATCTAAGGATTCAGTCAATCCACTGTTCTTAATAAGAATTGCTTCAAGTTTTAGTACAAACTCATCAATTTTCATAGAAGTGGTAGAGTTGATTGCATCAACACTAATACATATTTGGTACATTTTTTTTTATCAACCCCCAAAAAGATGAAAGACAAAGTTGATTTGAATGAGATTTAAACTCAATGTGAAGGACTAGGATAAAAACCACTAGCCATTTAGTCTGATTCTGCTTGATTGCAACCTTAATAATGACACAATCTTCTTCCAAAAGCAGGAGATAAAGACAGTTTTGTTTTGTCACAATAAAAATGAAAATACTGGAGTAAGTTGTCAACTGATCAAAACATACTAATAAGAAAGGAGTTTGGATTAATGGAGCAACTTCAATGTGATAGATCAACAGGTTAAGAATAGCAGCTACATCTCCTACAAAGCTTAACCACCATCTTAAAAAGGGATATATTGGAAGTGGTCCCGAGTTCCTAACACAGAAGAGTCATGATAGTCAGGCTAGACAGCTTTGCCTCCAATTACACGCTTGCTTGATCAGCAGTGACCTAGGACTAAACCGAAGTAGAAATTAATAAATGTAATTGTATATTACCGTTTGCTTTTTGCCTAAAGTAAGCACAAGTTTTATGATGGTGTCAGCCAGAAGAAAGTAATCATCGTAACTTGATGTCAACTTCATCTCTCTCAGAATAAAGGCTTTAATGCAGTGGAGTACAAGTCTGTATGGAATAGGATCAGAATTCAGATTTGGATTTGTAGAATTACCTATAAACAAGCAGAATAATAATTTTGAATGAGAGGACATGGAAATAATATAGGTTACATTAACACAAGACTGAACAGTTATAAGGAAGGTGTAGAGAGAATGTTTTCTGTTAATTACATGTACCATATTTACTGTTCACTGTATGTTTTCTTTGCAGATTTTACCCAAATACATACAACTGATGGTATAAATATGTTACATGTGAACATTCACTACAACAAAGAGCTAACCAGAGAGCTTCAACATATTGCTTAACCTCTCTCTCTCTCTCTATTATATATAAATATTACATATACACACATATGGATACACATGCAGACATGTACATTTTTTTTCTTCTTTCAATCAAGACTGAAGGCAGTAACCATCGCTTGTTACAGAACCTCTAAGACTGGTGGGAAAGAAGAAGTAAGGTATCCTCAAACCAGAAACCAAGCCAAATTCTTGCATTAGAGTGAACTCTACTTAAAGTACCTGTGGTGAGCCAGGTGTCAGTGCTCAACTAGGTGATGAGTTAAGTCTACAACCCAAGTAGACCACAGTAAGATTGGAACTTAGAATGCAAGGAGTTGAAACAAACGCTGCAAAGCATCCAGTCTAATGTTCTTACACTGCCTTCAATTGATACTTTTGTTTTTTGTTATCAACCATAAAAGGATGAAAGGCGAAGTTGATCTTGGCAGGATTTGAACTTAGAACATAAAACAGCTACAAGACATGCCATGGAGCATTCTGTTCAACAAAGTAATGACTCTATTAATTTGTTGAACATAGATATGCACATGCATGCATACATACATATAACACACTTCATTCAAAAAATGGAAGGGTGTATTGGAGAGGGTAGTCCTAGATACACAATTCTCAATCAAAAGAAAAGATAATGATTGATGGAAAGCTATTGATTACATATCTACTGGAAACAACAACCTCTCCCTCTGCATATCGCTTACCTTAGAAGAGTGCTTCAGTATAAGTGGGTTAACAATGCATCTCACAGACCATATATATTCAATCCATTACTTTCTAATTGCTGATATTCTACATTCAATATCATATGGCAAAACACTTTCCACATACACTTCATATCATGTATCTTGCCAATGTTACAACATTTAAAGCTCACACTTGTGAAGGTACATGGCCTAATTGTTAAGATGTTGTGCACACACATGAATTTGATTTCAGGGCTGGACAGCTTGTTATCTCCTTAAGGAAGGCATTTTATTTAAAACAGCTCTAGTCTACTCAGCTGAAATGAGTGCCTGTCAAGTGCCAGTGTAACCCTCATGCTCTCTAGCTGTTATAACCTGGATAATTCCAAAGTCAAGAGTGGGAGGACTGAGAGATGTCTAGACCTACTCGTGATTACATCAGCATCAAAAACAATTAGTGTAGGCTAATTGTTTTTGCTGATGACATATAACCAGGTCATCCTCAATTGTAAATGAGGGAAACACTTTGTTTATATGATCACATATGAATTACAATTATAATTATGGGCCTCACGTATAAAATGATTCATTAAAACTGGCTTGCATGTCTCAAGTTGTTTACAACTTGACACATGAAGTTACCATATAGAGCCACTGGGAGTTCCGCTACCTTTGAGTAGTAACAGTCATTGCTTCTTTAATTTATTTACCAGAGACAAGAGTTTTTAGAATTTTAGTCAATTATGTTAAACCCATTACTTAGTCTGGCACTCCTTTTATTGGTCCTTGTTGACTGGTTAAGTTTATGGGTTCTCTCTCATTTAAGGCTTAAATACCTCAAGGTATTTACAGCTGTAAAACACAAAAATACAGACATACACACACACTAAATGATATTCTGCATGAAGATATCCTCTTTCACATAAAAGAAAATTTTTACAGCTGGATACACTTCCAAACAATCACTTTACAGTGTGGATTGAATATATTTTAGCATTTAATTTCTTCTGTTCTAAGTAGTCATCATGTAAGATTCATGTTCTCATTGACCATCTTTGACTATAACTACACTTCCCATGCAAAGTTTATAAACAAGTTGGCTGAAGATTATTACCTATATATATATATATATATATATATACTAGCAGTATTGCCCGGCTTTGCAAAATGGTCACATTTAATTCAAAGCGTTAAAAATGTTATGAAAACAATTGGTATGTGTTCACAAAGTCCAAACGATTAATACGAAAAAACCTTCCAGGCTACATCCCAAAAATTCATTTCTTTGCCGAATTTCTACAATGTTTATGGCGATTTGTTTTTATATCTTGATTTTTTATTTTTCATGCAATTTACGCATGCTTGCAAGCGTGGTGAACACAGTTCACGTCAAACAGCTGACCGAGTAAAGTTCACTATTCAATGCATGGGATAAGGCCTAAACAAACACATTATCGATTTTTGCACTTGTGAGATGAATTTCAGAACAGAAATAGCGCAGTTCAATTTTCATTCGCCTAAACTTTAAGTGACCCATTTTGGGTGGTTCTACGATTTGTTGGCTAGGAGGAGATGTGCCGGGAAGTTAAACACACACACACACACAAGTTGAGTTTTATATATATATATATATATATATATACATACACATACATATGTGTGTATGTGTGTGTGTTTTTCAGCCATGTAATGACATGTTTTTCTCAGGCTATTCCTTTCCTTCTCTCTGAACTTTTGCCTCTTCTGATGAAGAGCTATGCTTGAAATGTCCCATCCCCACTTTTTTTCCATCTTAGACTTTCTCTGAGCATCAGTCTAATACATTCATCATGTACATCCTCTTGACTTTTGTTGTTTATCTTGTTTTTAATTTTGATTTGCCAATATATATATGTGTGTGTATATAAAATAATTTAACATCTGTTGTCCATGCTGGTATGGTTGGATGGTTTGTCCAGAGCTGGCAAGCTGGAAGGTTGCATCAGACTCCAGTCTGATCTGGCATGGTTTCTATGGCTGGATGCCCTCCCTAACACCAAACACTCCAAGAGTGTAACAGGTCCAGATCAAGCAACTTCATATCTCTCTTGCAGACATCCTTGAAACAAAGTTGAGGTAATCCTTGCGCTCTTGTGCTGGTGGCCAATTCCCCATACAGGAGGTCTTTTGGGATCTTCCTGTCCAGCATGCAATATACATGACCAAGCCAGTATAGATGATGCTGATGGAGCTTAAAGTGGATGAATACATTGAATAATGTGATTTGACATTTAGAAAATAAGATGCTCAAGGCTGGAATATCTTTATTTATAAACACATAAGGTCTCAGTTTTCATTTCTACTTTCCAGTTAGGGGGAAAGGAAAGGAAAAAATAAAAACTGCATATTAATAGTAATCAGAACACTGAACAAAGCATGCTAAAGGATTTAATTGTTTTCATTTCATATCCAGTTCCAGGACTCTTTGCCCTTCAACCTTCCAAGATTAGTAAAATGAGTATTAAAAACAATAATAGTCAATGTAATTAACTATATGCTAGGTATCCCCAGAATAACTACAGTCAACAACTAAAACCATAAATTGCTCCAAAAAATAGGCACATGTATGACTCTCACAAACCATTCCTTTACCCCACAATTTCCTCAGTGATCAATAGATCACTGAGTGAAGAATTTTTGTCAAAAACTTTTTCCAGGTTGGCAAAGGCTAGGTATAGCAATTTAGCTTTAGCTAAGTACTTCTCTTGCAGTGGTCTCACTAGGAAGATGGCATCAGTAGTAGTTCTTCCTGGCACAAAACCATACTGTATTTCAGCTAGGCTGACTTTCTCTCAAATAAACAGAGCAATCATTCTGCAAGTTTCATGACTTTCTCAAACAATTTGATTCCTCTGTAGTTACCTTTCTCTAAGGCATCTTCTTTGTTCTTATAACAGTTGACTGTGATATGACACCTTGACGTAGAACCTCATTTACTACACAGCTGAATAGTCCATATCCCATTGGGCCATTTAAGCATTTCAAGGGCAATTATGATGGACCATGCTAGCAAGATCCACTCTTTCTGATGCATATTCCACATTCAACCTGTCAAAGTAGCACTTCCATGCTTCTTTTGTTTCAGAACCAATAAATGCAGGAGTACAACTAGTCTGTTTGTACACATTTCTCAGCCACAATGACATGACTCTTTAGTTACTTGCCTTGTAATCCAAAATATCATATACCCCTGATCCTCATATCATAGAACATTGGCAATTTTCTCACATTCTACTTTTCCCCTTGCCTAAAACTGTGGCCTAGCATCCCTTGAACAACCTACAGGACAATTAGAAAATAGGTGCAGCAGAGAACAGTATTCTTTGCTGCACCGATTTTCTAGTCTTTCCAAGATAATTTTTCTATTTTATGGCCTTCTATTTCACTGTTTCATCATTACATTTCATTTGGTCTGGCTAAAACCTCACATTCAGCATAAAGTAAAATTAGAAAGACAAAGAAGTTCAATAAATTAAGTGCTAGACAAAGAACAGGGACAGACAAAATCGACTAAGATGCTTGAAAGCGGAGTCAAAGCATAAGCACAGCCTAAAAACTGAAACCAATAAAAGAGTATAGAAATCTTTAAAAAATTATCTCAATTAGAGCAACATGAAAAGAAAACAAAATCATCTGCTTTGAATTTGCTTTTAAATTATCTCATTTAAAGAGTTGCCAGAAAGAGAAAATAATTCTCTCTTCAAACAATAGGAAAATTTAAATGAATAAAAGATGTGATGTACGAATGACTTACCTACTTCCCAATGATTAAAACCCAAGCAGATAACAGCATACCTTCCAACTTCTAATACATTAGTCAAGTTCATTTGAGATTGTATCTTTCGCCGCCACACTACTAAGTCACCCAAAATACATTTACCATTTTGGTTGTATTTAAATACAAGCAGCAAAATATCAACAGGTAACCAAGGTTTTCCATCTTTAAAACAGCTTCTGAAGAATGAAAAGTTTTTTATAACATTTGTAATTTGTCATAAAATAAAACAAATTTAAAAGTTTTTCTACTCTACCATCACAAAACCTAAGGTAGGGTTCTGTATCCATTCAACCTATGAGAAATAGCAACTAAATATTCCTCTTAAATTACACTATAGTAATAAAAGAAAAAAATTACATTGATAATGTTTACCCATATACTGCATACCTGCAGAAAAAAAAGTTATGGAGAACACCTTGAATCCTAGGTATGCTCAATTAAGACTTATGAGGTTAAACCACTATCAAAAATAAATTCATTATTCATGAGAAATCAAAGCTATTCACTTCAAAGGATGCAAAGCATATTGTAATTCATATTTCTCTCAACCAAGGGTATTGGCTGAATAAGTGAAATAACTATGACTAAGAACTGACTCAGTGTTGTAGATTACAGTGGTAATTACACTTTATCACAGACACGCACCCTGAGGTACTAACAAAGAAAAGATAAACTTTACATTCAAGACCTTACCAAACTTGATATAAATAAAAAGTTTATATTCCTAAGAGTCAAACATATAAGTTTCTCACAAAATATAATTTCTTTTTCCCATCAAGGTGGTGAATTGACAGAATCTTAAGACAAAATATCATGCAGTACTTGTGGCTCTTTATGCTCAAATTCTGCCAGTGTCACATTTGCCTACCATCTCTCAGGGGTCAATAAAATAAAACAGTGAAGTACTGAAATCAAGTGATTAATCCCGTCTCTTTAAATTTCCAGTATAATACCCCAAAACAATGACAAAATGAACAGAAGTAAAGTACAACTCTTCTTCCACCCAAGACCTGCCTTCGCTGCAATTTCAGACCACTCAGACATGTTATGTGACAATGGAGACAAGGAAACTAAGAAAGAAAAGAAAGTGCTCAAAAGAAAAAAAAAAACTTTATGCCCCCCTCCCCCACTCCAAAAGAAAAATCTAGGAGTTCACAGATACAGGAGATGTGCATTTAAACACTACAAAGGGGTCTCAGTGAGTAGTGTTCCTGCCTTCCCGAGCTAGTTTACCACCACATTTCTTAAAAATCGTGCTAGAGGCCTTGGTCTGAGAACCACTCATGTCTAGAAACTGAGGTTGGGGATAAGCGAGGCATGCTCCCTGTAGAAAATCTAGCTCCAAGAAAGCCTCATGATAGCAAAGGAGAATGGGTGTCATTCCTCAAAAGGAAGGTGAAAACCCTCATCCTGGGTTAAGCAAGCATGACTTGCCTTATAATGGCCGAAGGCCTGTGGAGAAGCTGGGAAGTTGGAATGTGGGCAGTCTGCATGGAAGGGGAACTGAGGTGTGTGAGGGATTGAGGAAGGGGAGAGTGGATGTGAGCTGTGTGTAGGAGGCTAGGTGGAGGAGCCAGGGTGCAAGACTTGTGGTGGTCAAGGGAGGAAGGTATGAGTTGTGATGGTCAAGAAATAGCAAGGAGACTGGAGGTGTAGGAGTTTTGGTGAAGGAAGAAATCTGTGAGAAGGTGATGGAGGTCAGGAGAAAGAGCAACAGAGTGATGGCAGTAGTGTTAGCTTTTGAGGAGGTGGTGAGGGTGATTTGTGGGTATGGTTCACAAAGTGGAAGAGGGATTGCTGAGAAAGAGTGGTTCTTAGATGAAATGGGGCGAATGAGTGGGACTTGCGTAATTTGGATGAATTGGTTTTGGGCATGGGTGATTTTAATGGGTATGTTGGGAAATGGGCTTTGAGGGTGTGCATGGGGGAAACAGAATTGGGGAAAGAAATGTAGAAGGAAGAATGTTATTGGAGTTTTGTGATGAGAAAGAGTTGTGTGTGGTGAACATGTGGCTTAGGAAAACAGAGAAAAGGAAGGTTGCTTTCAGTGCAGGAGGGAATGAGACAGAAATTGATTTCCTGTTGGTTGGCAGGAAAAACAGAAAGTATCTGAGAGATGTGAAGACAATACCAGGAGAGTTGCAGCACAGGTTGGTGGTTGCTGACTTGCATAAGAAGAAAGTTGTGTGAGAATGGGAACAGTTGAGAGGAGAAAGGTGTGGAAACTGAAGGAAGAAGAAACAAGAGCAAGTTTTGAGGAGAAAGTTGAGGAGTTGGTAAGCATTGATGCACTGGATTTGTGGAAGTCTTTTAAGGAAAGGGTACTAAAGGCATGTGACAAAGTGTGTGGAAGGGCGAAAGGTAGGAGAGATTGAGGAGATACATAGTGCTGGAACATGGAGACGAGGGATGCAAAAGCGAGGAAGAAAGAGGCAGATAAAGGAAGCTGAGGAGAGGTTGAGCGGGCTAGATGAGAACCCAGAAAGAGTCTAAGTTTATTAAATCAATGAAAAAAGATGGAAGATATGTTGAGGGAGGAAGATGCATGAGGGGGAGTGATGGAAGGTTGAATATTAGCGAGAAAGAAAAGGGAAGAGTTTGGAAGGAGCATATGAAGGGAATTATGAACGAGGAGAATGAATGGGATTAGAGGGTGGAAGTTGCTGTGGTAAAGGAGCCAGTGGAGAGGGTTAGTCAAGAAGTAATGAAGGCAATGAAGGCAACAAAAACAGGAAAGGCAGCTGGTAAGTGTGGAAATGATAACTGCAAGTGGAGAGATGGAGGTTGTTGTGATGATGAAGCTCTGCCAGAGTGCACTGGATGGAAGAGGAATGCCTGATGATTGGGCACTAAGTGTGATGGTGCCGATCTTCAAAGAGAAGAGGGATGCAATAAGTTGTGAGGCGTATAGGAGAGTGAAGTTATTGGAGCATGCAATGAAGACTGAGGAAAGGGTGTTGGAGAGGAGAATTTGGAAAGGGTTTGAAGGTAAACATCAAGAAGACAAAGGTGATGGTGAGCGGGATGGAAGGAAAAGTGTTAGTGCGTAAGGTGGATCCATGTAGTGTATGTGGGAGGCGGGTAATGGCAACTGCAGTGTTAAGTATGAGATGTGAAAAATGGGTTCATGGTAGGTGTACGAAAATGAAGGTGACCCCCAAGACAGGTGAGAGAGTTTGTTTGCGGAAGATATGAGAAAGGAACTGCAGGGCTGGCAGAACCAGAGGTAACGCTATGTGATGAGGTGGAAACAGTGAGAGGATTTTATTATTTGGGAGACAGAGTAGATGTAAATGGTGGGTGTGGAACAGCTGTGACAGCAAGAGTGAGACTTGGCTGGATGGAGTTCAGGAAATGTGCAGCATTGTTAAATGGGAAAAGGTTCTCATTAAATATGAAAGGAAGGGTCGATAGGAGTTGCATGAGAGCTGCAATGCTGTATGGGAGTGAAACATGGTGTCTGAGGGAGAGAGAATTTTGAGAAGGACTGAGAGAGCAATGGTGAGAGAAATGTGTAGGGTGAAGCTATTTGGTAAGAGGAGGATTGAGGATTTGATGGGAATGCTGGGGTTGGAGGAATCGGTGGAATGGTTGGCAAGGGCGAATGGAGTGAGGTGGTATGGGCATGTGTTGAGGAGGGATGAAGGGCATGTTCTGAGGAGTGTGACTGCATTTGAGGTAAATGGAGCATGAAAGCGAGGTAGACTGAGGAAAAGGTGCTGGAGGAGATTGGGATGGTTGGTTTGAAAAAGGAGGATGCCCAAAACTGGGCAAGATGGCGAGATGGTGTGAGGGCGGTTGCTATGGCATTGAGGTAGATCCGGCCACCCTCATTAACGGAAACAAAACCTGGATTTAAAACACTGGGTGAGGAATGGATGGACTATCACCATCTTTATCATCACTACTCCTTGGAAATTCTCACAACTAGCCAGAAGGACAGAACTGTTTTTTCATATGAAGGAGATAAGTGGCTCCTCTCAATCTTTACTTTTATGCAACATAGCTTCTCTAAGAATAGGCCATGTAATCAACAACGTCAGGTCATGAGATATAGATGTGGTGGCCATTCACAAAACCAGAATTATTTCCAAGGTCTAAGCTTTCATGCCTATCTTTGATGATTATGAGGTGTATGCATCTCCAAATTAATTTGGATCAGGAGGCCAAGTTGCTATGTTGTTTTGGAAAGGTCTAGATCTTCCAATATGGACAATTTTCTTGGACCCAGAAGGTAGTAAGTTAGTGACTAACATCTTAGGCTATACCTTCAGACTAGTAGCTACCTACATCCAAACAAGGGTGGGGTTGCAAGATTTCTCCAGGTATCAGATTTCCGTGCTAGGAAATAAAACAAACTTTGCTTTATTTTTTTTTTTTACATTGTCATACTTACAAGCATCATATTTATGTCAGATAATCTCTGTTGAAATCACTGTTTTTACAAATAAATGCTCTTCTAACATTATCTATTCAACTGTGAAGTAGGAATGGTACTCTGTTGTCATTGCTGTTCATGCAAAGTAAATTACCAGATGAGCCTTACTTAGGTAGACAATACATCCATTCCAGTAAGATTAAATTTACATTTGCTTTTAGTAATTCAATGCCTTAACCTCACAACCATTATACCTTTTAGAATTATTATTATTATTAATCAAGGTGGTAAGCGGGCAGGATTGTTAGCATGCTGGGCAAAATGCTTTGCGGCATGTCATCCATCTTTACGTCCTGAGTTAAAATTCCACCAAGGTTGACTTTGCCTTTCATCCTTTCAGGGTCAGTAAATTAAGTACCAGTTATGCACTGGGGTTGATGTACTCGACTTGTCCTATCCTGCTAAATTTCAAACCTTGTACCTTTAGAAGATGATTATTATTATTATTATTACTACATCAACTGGACAACATATTAACTCACCTCCTGTCATTTTGCGTAGAGTGGTAAAGTCAAATTCCGGATGAAGGAAGGGTCACTTTTAATGGCATGATTATTATTACTACATCAACTGGACAACATATTAACTCACCTCCTGTCATTTTGGTAGATGGAAAAATCAAATTCAGCAGTTTTATGAACAGTCAAAATGTGCACTTTTAATGGCATGTTTGCATGAGATAAAAATCTCCCTTGGATTCCCATTTCATGCCAATCTGGACAGACTTTGCACACTTCCATATTATTGAAGTTTCTGCATAATATAAACATATGACCTTTTTTTTACTATCACATCACATCCTTTTATATCAATTCAATAGGTTACAGAAAGTAAAAAAGAATAATAGGACAATTTTATGAAGATTGTTAATTTGCATCAGTCCGGACAGCAATAGGAGTATTCAAAAAACACATACACACACACACACACACACACATCATATATGATGGGCTTCTTCAAGTTTCTATCTACCAAATAGGGTTAGGTAGATACTATAGTCCTAGGCTTAAGTTGGCCTAGGACTATAGTAAAAGGCACTTGCTCTAAGAACCACATAGGGGAACTGAACCTGACAAGCCTAGGGGGTAGGGAGGGGACTTGCAGAAAATTCACAAGATTCAATTTTTCTATCATAACTTCCGGTAAAATGGACATATATTGATTTTTTTTTTTTACGGAATCCCACGTTTTTGGTTATGGAGGATCAGATTCTGAAAATTTTTTTTCAAAAAAACGCATTTTCAAAATTTCAATTACTCTCCTCGTGGAAATTTTTTTTCTTTTTGTGAAATATATATATATATATATATATATACCCTCAGGCCTTCAAGCAGGCTATCCGTAAATCAATCTACTCACCTTTCTGCAAAGATATCTTTCAGAGTAATTTCCTGCAGTAATATGACAAAGTTATTCATGTGAAATTAAAGTGTTTTTTTTTTCTTTTAAACTTTCTTTTTTAAACTCTTTTTTAAAACATTTTGCGAATTTTTTTTTCCCCCGTCAATGTATGTGGGAAAATATGGAAATTGAAAATATGGAAAAAATAAACACATTCAAATTCTAATTTCAAATTTTTAATGAAAAATGCTGACCTAAAATCCTCCAGCCATCCCGTTGTCTAAATGTAAAAAATGAATGGTTGTTTTGAAAGTTTAAAAAAAATAAACAAAAAAAGACACTTTAATTTCACATGAATAACTTTGTCATATTACTGCGGGAAATTACTCTGAAAAATATCTTTGCAGAAAGGTGAGTAGATTGATTACATTATGTTATCACAGTTCTGTGACATTTGACTGTTATTTCTAGCATGTGGATAGCCTACTTGAAGGCTATATATATATATTTTTATTTTTGAAAAATTGAAATTTTACAAACCAATTTTTTTCAGAATCGTAATCTTATTTTTCTACATATTTCACAGAAAAAAGAAAAACAAATCTGGGAGGGATAATTGAAATTTCAAAAATGCGATTTTTTTAAAAACCTTTTTCGGAATCAGATCCCCCATAACCAAAAACGTGGAGTTGCATAAAAAAAAAAAAAATCAATAGGAGTGGCTGTGTGGAAAGACGCGTTTTTTTTTCTCGCAGTGGAAGTCACGTCGGTGTGTGTCAGCGGCATGAAATAGTGAAGAACAACTCCTAGGTAAGACATCTGATTTTTTGGGGACCTTGTGGGGTTCTGTTGCTCGTATTATTTATTTTTTGGCTAACAAGAGGCTTGAGATTTTGCAAGCCAACCATTAGAAGGGGAGAAAATTCTGTTTCTCTACACTTATGAAGGGAGGAGATTGACAAGAGCTTGGGTGTGTGGGCTGCCACCCAGTATAGAACCCAAATGGATAGGAGACACTATCCGCCGGGGTCTGCGTGGCAGTACTGCCAAGCTCTTGAATGTCAGAATTCTCCCTGCAGCTGATTGGGTGGGGTCAAAAGCAATTTTGACCCTACGGACACAATCAGCCAATGATCTGGTTTTGCCAGATTTTTTAACAATGGCCAGTTCCAGGTACCCAGTGATCCCCACCGGTGCCTGGAATTGGGACACATAAAGAAAAACTGTTGCCAGGACCAAGCAAAGGTCCTAGAGCAGTTAATAGATGAAGAGCCCACTGCTCCCCCACTGGAGGGAGAGAGGGAGGAAGTCGAGGGGGTGGCAACCCCCTCAAAAAGGAAAGGAAAAAAGAAAGAAGGTGGGCAACCGTTGTTGCCCACCTATTGATCCTGAGGCGCGGAAGGGAAGGAAGGACTTCCAGACATGAAGGAGGAACTCCTTCCTCCCGTCGTAAAGGAGAAGAGAAAAAGGAAGAAGAAAAAGAATGGGACATCACAGGCAGCTGATGATGAACTGTCGGCATGCCCGGTGCCACCGACAGAGGAAACAGCGGCCCCTCCCAGAAAGAGGAAAGAAGATTTTGTCATCTTCTTCCAGAAGGGAGGGGCAGTACAGAGCTTCATAGAGAAGCTGGATGACCAGAGAGAGTAGCCCATGCCCTGGACAGAGGATGAGGATTGGCCTTTGTAGGTGACTACGAAGGTCATATTGGATGTCGGTATGTTCAGGGTGATGGGCGCCTTCTCGAAGCATATGTTCAGATTTACATTCTGGGGCCCCGACCTGGACCTGGAGCAGTGCCTAAGGGTAGTGTACAGCCTGGTTGGGGAGTAAGGAACTTAATTGACTCAACTACGTGTTTTAAATTGTAAAATACAAAATGTCATTTTGTATTTTTCTGAAGAACAATGTTTTAGAGAAGCAAAAGTCGGCAGGCACTTTTTGTCTTCTCCCATCCTCATCATCTTCGTTTCATTATCATTCACTTCATTAATGTTCTTTTCCAGCCCGCAAAGCCACACTCTATGTACTGCCTTTATGGCAAATATGATGAAATAAAGTAGCTTGCTTACCAACAACATGGTTCTGGGTTCAGTCCCACTGCGTGGCAAGTGTCTTCTACTATAACCTCGGGCCAACCAAAGCCTTGTAAGTGGATTTGGTAGATGGAAATTGAAAGAAGCCTGTCATATATACGTGTGTTTGTGTCTGTGTTTGACCCCCCCACCATCGCTTGACAACCGATGCTGGTGTGCTTACATCTCTGTAACTTAGTGGTTCAACAAAAGAGACCGATAGAATAAGTACTAGGCTTACAAAGAATAAGTCCTGGGGTTGATTTATTTGACTAAAAGCAGTGCTCCAGCATGGCTATAGTCAAATAACTGAAACAAGTAAAAGAATATATCCATTTTCCCGGAAGTTATGATGGAAAAATCAGATCTTGTGAATTTTCCAAAAGTCCCCTCCTCACCCCCAGGGTCGTCAGTGTGCACTTTTTTTTTTCCTATTTCTTTTCAACACACTTGTTAACACATACCTGACTGGTTTTTTTTTTGTTCCTGGGTGAAGATCTTTATATTGACCAAAGCATCAGATGTGTTGTGCAAAGAGAGATGACTGTGCTAGTATGGTCACATGTTGCTTATGGTTGAGGACAGCTGTGTGAAAAAGAGTCACACCCTAAAAGTGGAGGGAACCTGTGGAAGAAGTAGATCCAGGAAAACCTGGGATGGGTTGGTGAAGCACGACCTTCGAACGTTGGGCTTCATGGAGGCAATGACAAGTAACCAAGACCTTTGGAAGTATGCTGTGCTTGAGAAGACCTGGCAAGCCAAGTGAAACCATAACCGTGGCCTATGCCAGTCTCAAATAACCGGCCAATTTAAGAGTACCCTTCAATCATTGGGCAATAAACTGTACATGAGAAAACCTGTTGAGTCAAGTGAAATCATTGTCGTGCCCAATACCAGTACCACCTGACTGGCACCCATGCTGGTGGCACGTAAAAAGCACCATTTGAGTATGGTCAAAGCCAGTCCCACTGGACTGGCTCCCGTATCAGCAGCACGTTAAAAGCATCATTCAACCATGGTCGTTGCCAGTGCTGCTCGACTGCTCCTGTGCTGGTGGCAGGTAAAAAGCACCATTTAAGTGTGGCCGATGCCAGTACTGCTGGCACATAACAAGCTCCCATTACCCTCCCAGAGTGGTTGGCGTTAGGAAGGGCATCCAGCTGTAGAAACCTTGCCAGATCAGATTGGAACCTGATGTAGCCTTCTGGCTGGCCAATACTCAGTCAAACCATCCAACCCATGCCAGCATGGAAAGCAGACATTAAACGATGATGATGATGATGATGATGACAAAGTGTCTAATCCATGCCAGCATAAAAAGTGGACATAAAATTATGATTATTACACACAAACACAAATTTAAAAAAAAATCTTTTTTGGCAGATGATATAACAAAGTAACTACTGAAGTTTTGTCAAAGTTTTTATCATGGAGTAAGAGTATACTAGACAGTAAAACGTCTGAATTGGACACATAACACAACCTACCAAGCTGGATCTAGTAGCTAGCCATGTAGAAAGCCAACTGGCAAGGATTAGACAGTGAATGTGACACATCAAAGAACATTACAATAGAAACTGATGACATTGGTATGATCCATTCATACCCTCTTGCCAACAATGTCTCCCTGTGGTTGTTTGAATTGCAACAAATAGCAGTTAAATTTCACTCAACTCCTACATATTCTCTTAAAAGAACATACTGGAGGATGTGGTTCTTGATATGCTTAAAAACATAATGACCATAGATGGAACATTGTCAACCATATATCTATGAAGTCAGTACTAGCCTGGGGCTAAACAACTGCAACAATACAGTTCAACATGTAAGCCTTTATATAGCCACACAAACTGCTAGAAATAACAAATTACCTTACCATCACAAAAACAGAGGACACTATGCATGAAACAAGTTGTGCTGGTCACAGACGGAACATCTGATCTTGAGACTGTTAATCAGGGTTGACTTGGAACAAGCATCATTATTGCTCTCACTTCACCAGCACCAATTAACCACACCATCACCATCCTATTACCACATCACTCACCGCTACATTATCATTGTCAACAACAACAAAATACATTAAATCAAGATATTAACCTTCGGACATCTTTGAAACACATCCAGAACTTTCCATCACCACACCTTGTAAGTAGATTACATTTAGTTGCTGGATTAATAGTGTCCCAAAGTGGAGAATCATTGGACCATTTGCCATTCCAGCTGAAGCATTTCCAAGGGTTGCGAATTTGGAGAAGTCTGGAAAAGAAAGTCAATAAATAGTTAATGGATTAAATTATCAGATAATGTTTTCATGCTTTTGAAGTCTTGATCATTATAGTTTCAATATTGATTGATTCATTGTGATTGAGTGCAGCCAAAGCCAGGATTGTAGCTCTTAAGGTCTTCAGGTTATGACTTATATTAAATGCTTAGCACAAGATGTCAATCATCATCATCATCTTCGTTTAGCATCCGCTTTCCATGCTAGCATGGGTTGGATGGTTCAACAGGGGTCTAGGAAGCCAGAAGGCTGCACCAGGCCCAGTCTGATCTGGCAATGTTTCTACGGCTGGATGCCCTTCCTAACGCCAACCACTCTATGAGTGTAGTGGGTGCTTTTTACATGCCACCAGCACAGGTGCCAGACGAGGCTGGCAAACAGCCACGATCGGATGGTGCTTTTTACATATCACCGGCACGAGGCCAGTCGGGGTGGCGCTGGCTATGGCCACGTTTGGATGGTTCTCTTATGTACCACTGGCACTGGTATCACAGCTGCAATTTCCATTGATGTTGATCGATTTCGATTTTAACTTGCCTCAACAGGTCTTCACAAGTAGAGTTTTGTGTCCCAAGAAGGAAAGGTATGCATAAGTGGATTGGCTACAGAGGCCACGGGTTATGGTCTCACTTGTCCTGCCGGGTCTTCTCACGCACAACATACTTCCAAAGGTCTCGGTCTCTAGTCATTTCCTCAGTGAGACCTAAAGTTCGAAGGTCGTGCTTCACCACCTCGTCCCAGGTTTTCCCAGGTCTGCCTCTTCCACGGGTTCCCTCAACCACTAGGGTGTGGCACTTTTTCACACAACTATCTTCATCCATTCTTGCCACATGACCATACCAGCGCAAACGTCTCTCTTGCACACCACAGTTACAGTCAATATAAGTGTAGAATACTTAAATCAGTATACAGTCAGCCAAGATATTTGTGGTCTGTGATTCAAATTCTGTCCTCATCATTACATGCAGTAAGTCTCCAAAAAGCTTTAAAAAAATCATCATCACCATCATTTAATGTCTGTCTTCCATGCTTGCAAGGCAGAGGATTGCACCATTCTTCACTGTCTGTTTTGGCATGGTTTTTATGGCTGGATGCCTTTCATAATATCCACCACTTTACAGAATGGACTGGGTCCTTTTTATGTGGCACCAGCGTGGTCTGAACACTCTCATTAAAATTTTTTTTAAATAAATAAATCAATAAAAACCACCAAAGATAGATTTATGGTTAAGAGGTTTGCTTCATAATAACTTGCTTCTGAGTTTTATCCCACTATGTAACACTTTACAGCAAATATCTTCAACTAAAGCCTCATGTTGACCAATACCTTTATCTGGTCATTCATTTAATGTTCATTTTTCCATGCTGGCCTGTCAAATTATATTAGATAGGATTTTATGGCCAAATGTTTTTCCTGTTGCCAACTCATTTTACAGTTAAGGGCAATTTTTTTATTCCACAAGTCTTTGGAAGCACAAAACAATGTCATCAAGAAATGTAAACATCACATCAATGTTTCAAAGATCTCAAGACAAACTGATGCTGTGGAATATCAATAAGTGTATGGGTGTGTGCATGTCTCCTGTCTTCATATCCCAAATTGCCTTATCTATCATACTGCTGTCAACTAGGATAGCTAGTCCCTCAGTTGGGTCAATGTTGCATTTTCCATATTTTATGGTAGCACTTCCTTGATTCTAGCTTTCAAGAATCACAAAGTGGAAGTACATCAATATCTACCCGTACACACTTTTCTCTCTGTTATAAACTGTCTTGCTAACTGCAACACCTCATGCTGTAATATATTGGTAAACCTCTTCCTTTCAGTTTCTGCTGTTGTAATATAAACCTCTTGTCTAGCTAAACTTTTAGTTATAGGACATTGTTCTTTGTAAACTCTACTTTCTTACTGTTTCTAAAACCTGTCACTTCTCTTTTATTGCCCTGTCTACCTCACTGTTCTCTCACCAAGTTACCCTTAGCTGGCTGAAGCTTTGCCCCAATTACAAATTTAGTCTGTCAACTTCAGGAAACCTTGTGAACATGTTAGAAATCAATATTTAACAAAGAACAAAATCCTCACCTGTTTCCTTCTACCTCCTGAACATCCAACACTGAGTAAGCATGATTTTTGGCTAGTCCTAAACTTTCGTAGTCCAAATCTGTATCATTTGAATTTACTTTATCACCACAAGCACAGGCAATCAAAAATCTAAAAGAAAAAATAAACAAAAAATGAAATACAAAATAATAAAATACTTAGGTTGCAAAGAGAACTCAATATCCTCATAAGCCTCAGGAAATGCCCAACCTAAACACAATTACCAGCAAAAGCTTTTCTAAACAATGCTATTTTCTGAGTTAACATGTAGTGACTACTTGACTTGCTAGAAACAGGAGCCAAATCTCCAAATCACACCCAGCCATCTTAAAAGAGGAAGGCATTTTTGATAAAGGTAATATGATTATTTGAATTGAAACCAAGTGTATTATTAATTATTTTTTGAACTCCATAGATAAATGAAGTGCAAAAATGAACCTTGCCAAGATAAAACTGAATATCAAATGACAAGTGAGCTAGCATTACAATTTGTAGGCTCAATAACATAATTATACTATTGCTTTCTTGCTAACAGTAACCTTTTTTTACCAAAAATGGAAGAAAGAAAGAAGCCTTGATTCACTAGAAATAACTGAAATTTCTCTGAGATCACACAGCCCACTATCATCGTATTCATTTTTTAATATCTGTCTGGATGGATTAAATTATTTGATAGAATGTGACAGGTTCAAGGATGGCAATGGTGCTCCAATAACTGTGTTAGAACAGCTTCTTCAGTTAAATGCCCTTCCTAACACCAACCACATTACAGAGAGTACTGGGTGCTTTATACAGGTCACCTGCACTAGTGAGGTCGTCATCAGCTTGCAAGAGTAAGATTTCCATGGACTAATTGGGAGGCAGCTCTATGTTAGAGAAGAGGTTAAAGTATGAGAGAAAGGATCAGAACAGAAATCTGTTGCTTCAGAGGGGTTACATAGCAACTTACAGTATAGCATAGTGGGTGGACTTAACCAAGTAGAGTTGGAAAGGGAGATAAAATAGTAGTGATGAGGTATCAGAATGAACCCTCAGGATACAAGGTGAGTAGAAGTGAGAGGAGATAAACCTCTTGTCTAGCTTCACTTTTAGTTAAGGACATTGTTCTTTGCAAACTCTACTTTCTTACTGAGCATGGAAAGGTAGAGGTTGCAAGAGTGTACAAGGAGAGTGAGGAATGGCTAGAGAAGAGGAACGGGTGAGGGAGATGAATATTATGAATGAAGTGTTGAGGGATGATGAATATGCTGGAGGGAAGATATTGATCAGCTCTCCATCCACATTTTGCAGTGATCATCCTTTTGTGTTGCCAAATTCTCTCCTTCTCCACCACCATACAATTTCAGTTCCCCCCCTGCAGTATGCTTCCTTTCTCCTTGCATCCATACCTCAATCCTACCCAACCACTACAGTGATTGAGTGGGGTTGAGCTATGGATGTAGTAAATAAAGGACAATGGGTGGGGCGATCAATGGTACATACAAGTTAGGAGAAAAGAAGGGGAGAGCAGGGAACAACTGACTGTACAAAAGTGGGGAAGAGCAGCAGAATACGAATAATGATATAGTGATGAGGCAAAAAGTGAAAGAAAGATGTGTAGGTGGTTAGGTGAAATGAATGCAAGGGAAAAGGTAAGCAGAGTGCATGGGGAGAGTTAAATTGTATGATGGTGGAGAAGAAAGGATAATTTGGTAACACAGAAGAGAGAGAGAGAGAGAGAATACTAAAAATAAATACTGCAGTTAGGTAGATGATGGCTTGAAGAGGGCATTGAGTAAGGAGGCCCAGTTGTGTGTGTGTATATATATATATATATATACGTTTATAGTTTTGTTTTGCAAGATTTTTTATGTGAAATCATGTGTTGAAACAGATATTGTGTTGTATTTTGGAATGGTCATTTTGCCAGTTTAGCCAATAAAAACACACACACTATATATTTGGTGTTACTTTGCTTCAGCACTATTTATTTTTTACATTAATCTTAATCTTATTTCGGCCAGAGTTCTTTCGTCACACTCCTGTGATCTCATCAGTTGTCCTTTGCTTTCTTCTTTCTTATTTGTGTGTCTCTCTTTACTAACCGTCAGCCATTTTGTATTTGAAATGCAAAATGGCTGACGGTTAGTAAGGAGAGACACAAATAAGAAAGAAGAAAACAAAGTAGCACTGATGCGGTCACAGGAGTGTGACGAAAGAACTCTGGCCGAAATAAGATTAAGATTAATGTAAAAAATAAATAGTGCTGAAGCAAAGTAACACCAAATATATAGTGCGTGTATTTTTATTGGCTAAACTGGCAAAATGACCATTCCAAAATACAACAAAATATATATATATATATATATATATATAGAAACACTGCCAGATTTGACTGGGCCTGATGAAGCCTTCTGGCTTCACAGACCCCAGTAGAACCGTCCAACCCATGCTAGCATGGAAAACGGACGCTAAATGATGATGATGATGATGATGATATATATATATATATATATATACCATTACACTCACAGAGTGGTTGGCATTAGGAAGGGCATACAGCTGTGAAACCGATGTCAAAGCAGACTGCAGTCTGGTGCAGCCTTCCGGCTTGCCAGCCCTAGTCAAACCATCCTGCCCATACCAGCATGGACAACGGATGTTAAATGATAATCATGATACATACATATATACACACACATTAAATTGTGCTTCCAGAATCTTAGAGATGGGCACATATCCTCAAGTACAGTATATCAACAGTAATCCTACACTTTTATATAATCTCTTCTGTGAGGTTCAAGCTCCTAAATAGTCTTAGATGCTCTTATACTGATGGAAGGTCATGAATGAAACATTCTTGTATATAGGTCTACTGAATCTGGAATGATTTGAGAGAACACAACAACTAATTTTAGAACCAAACATTGATATAGTCATACCTGGACTCCCAAGAACTCAGCAAGTAGGCCCATGCTTCATCTTCGTCTTCTATTTAAAAAGAAAAACAATATACATGAATTTTTCTATGTAAATGTGTGTATGCATATGTGTGTCTTACTTAGAAGCGATGCATGGAATAAGAATTTTACAACTTGAATAAAACAAACCACTCCAAATCCTTGTTAGAGCATCTGTGTAAATGGAGTAAAGACTAAGTAGCTTGTACTGCTATAGAGTCATTCATTTAACAGATAACAATGAAGTCAACCAAGTAATAATTTGAATGCATTTTGATATACTCATTTTAGATAATTGCATAATATAAACAAAAAATTTATCTCTTACACAACACCTCCTTCAGGTAAGACATTCCAAAATATAAATAGTGACTAAATTTACATATGCTCTAGGGCAGCTTAAATCACCTACTCGATGGAAGGTTGACACAGAAGTGGTAGAATATCTACAGAGAGTGAAAGAGACAAAGGGAAGATTTAACTGCATTATTTATTTTTTGAAATGTGTAAACTGAAGGTGTTGCAAAAGAGATGAATTCAGAGTTCTTTTTTTTTTTTGCTATTACACAACAATCTGAAACATGCATAGTAAACGCATTCAAAATATCATAACTTGTTTAGACATGTAAAGGGAACTGGTTGATTCTTTACACTTTTTGGGGTGAAACTTGGGTGCAACACAATTTCCTTTCTTTTTGTTTCCAGAAACTACCAGTCAGGAACAAAATGCAACTTTAAAAATATATATGATTCTTTATTCTCTTATTTACAAATGAAGCACGTTGGTATATTGGTATCCACTTGGTTCAATATAGCAAGGCTGAATTTTAACATTTGTAAGATTCTTACAACAAATTCAGCAGCAACAGAGCAGATCAAATCTCAAGCGTCTGGAACAGGAGAATGGCTGATCACACGTTTAACACGTCCTTTCTCTTCAATAGCCATGTCTCAAGTCAACGACACTAACAAGGAACACGATAGAAATTTCTTCCCCAGTCTCTAGCGCATGTGCATGAGGGAACTTCCTCAGGCCTTTCCAGAAGGTTCCAGCCCCGCACACTGAAGAATGACGTTCCGCACACGCACACTGAAGAATGATGTTGCATGTGCGCACACTGGAAAATGACGTCACTATAGACATTATTATTTAGATAGACGGACAGACAGACAGACAAACAGCTAGATAGACACACAGAGAGCTAGAAGAACAGAGACCTAGACAGGCAGCTAGAAAGACAGACAGGCAGAGAGCGAGACAGATAGCTAACACTTTCGATGCACCACCTGACCTCATTGCCTTGTCTGCTGCTTTAACTAGTTCCTTTTCTACTTTGTTTCTGACACTAGCTAATTCTTCGCTAAACCTAATCGACTCAAATTTGATGGCTCTCTTCAGAGTGTACCACCATTTGTTGTTGATAATGGATCCAGTTAACGCCCTCATTACTGTCTAATCTGCTTCCTTGTCCAATAGCGACTTGTTTAGCTTCCAGTAGCCGGTACCTCGTCTACACATGCTACAGGTCACTAATTTGTGATCACTGTAGCTGATAATATGGTGTTGTGGACAGCTAAGTATTTTCTTATCTTTCCTTCTAGTAATGATTCTATCTATGTAAGATCTGGCTGACCCGTTGTTTCTTGCTCAGGTCCACACTAGAACATGTGGGTGGTCCAGTCTGAATCGATCTGCCAACTCAAAATGACTTAGCAGATTGTTGAGGTGAGGGTATCCCATCCTATTCTTTCTCAAGCCAACATAATCTACGTGTGCATTGCAAATTGTGTTGAAGTTGCCTAGCAATACTAAAGTATTCGACATGCTGAGGAAATTCTCTAGGCTTTTGAAGTAATCTTTCTGTCCGATTTTTCCTTCGCAGGGAGCATAGACAGCGACCAGCCTAAACACTTTACCACTGCTGTGCGTCACATCCAAAATGACCAACCTGCCTTCTGGATCTATAAAGACAGTTCTAATCTCTAAATTCAGATTTTTCCCGACTAGCACTGCCACTCCTCTGCCCCCTTCCGGTTGGCAGGGAGAAACGTATTTCTCGTAGCCATTTAGAAGGGGTGAAAAAGCCTGCAGCCCACTCAGTCTGGATTCGGTAATTACAACTATGTCCAAACGATGCGACCCAAGGTTGTCAAGGAGGCAGCCTTGCTTCCAATTCGACCCCAGGCTGCGTACATTTAAACAACGAGTTTAAATGAAAATGTGAAAAATAAATCGTATGTTTAAAACTTACTGTTTTAATGGGAGAGAGGGTGTAGTTTCACCCTCTTCTTTTCTGTCTGTAAGTGTTGTGGTTTGTGAGGTCATTTTTTAGAGAATTGCCTGTACAGATGGCTTGAAAAGTTCATCTGTAACGGGCTGACGTCCTCTGCAAAAGATTTCTTTAGTTCGAAATAGTTTGTGTTGCCGATGGTATAAAACTCGACATTTGCAAGAATTGTACTATTTAAATCTGTTGCGATATATTTTTTTGCTGACTTTATTAAAAGGATTTGGTCTCTTAAGTGTTTGTTATTTTTGTTTATCGCTGTAAAGTTGTTTCTCTTAGTTATATTAGGCGATTGTGGAGGGGGTGTGTGTGTGTGTGCTTATAGATGCGTGGGTGTTTGTAGGTGCCTGTGTGTTTGTGAGTGCTTTTTCCAGTGTGTGTGTTTGTGGCTGTATTTGTCTGTGTGGGTGTGCTTGTCTCTCTTGGAGCATAATCCTGTGTATCCGAACAGGGGGGGGTCTTTTTGTTTCCGTCTTCTTTTTGAAGGTTCCACGGTGACCCACTCCTGGTTGTTGTTGTTTTCTCCCATTGTCGGCTGTACTTCGGTAATTTGTGCACACAATGTGGCTGCTATTTCTAGCAGTGTCGTGATTGTCTTCGGTGACGTGCTTGCCTTTTCTGCTGCATTTCCTTTGACTCTTTGTTTCTTCTTACAGTTTGACCTTATGTGGCCTTTCTTGCCACATTTATAGCACCTTGGCTTTCGCCCCTCGACTACCACCATCAGGCTGGTATCTTCCCCAATTATAATTGAACTGGGAATTTCTTCTAAATCTATGGGGTTTGCTTGAATGACGAGCTCTAACTCTTGTCCAACCCAGTTCATGTGGTGGTATTTCTTTGTCTGTAGAATGGCAATTTTTCCTCTCTATCCATGAGGATAGCAGCTACCAGCCAGGCTACATCTATTTCGGGTGGTATATCACTGACTCTGACTTTTGAAGTTCTCCTTCCTAGTAAGTCAGCAGGAGAACTAAATCTTCCAACTTCAATGTCGTTGTTGAATGTTCCCTGGCTTTTTCTTCGCTGAGGAAACGCACTTCTACAGTGACTACCCCTCGATATATAACTTGTTTGTTGCCATATCGGCCTCAAGCATTTCTCTATTGCTTCCCTCATCACAAAGTCAATTTTTCTATTTTTGACGTGGTAAGTCTTATATATTAGTGTTTTTCTCTCCGTCGTGTTGATTAATTCACTGGGAGGGAGCAACTTCACATTTTCACCTTCCTTTTGTAATAAAGTTTGATATTTTTTTAAATCTTCCTTGTTTATTTCAATATTTTCACAGAAGCGAGTTGCTGCACTTGCAAAATTAACTCTAGATTTTCCCTCCTGTGTTGCGTTGCTAGACATTTTATCGTCTGCCTTTGTAACGAGCGCGTGTGACGCCTCTGTATCTTTACCGCTCTCCTCTTTCATACTCCTCTCTATGCCTTGAAACAAAATTTCAAAGTTTTCCTTGGACGCGGAAGAAGTTGGTGACAAATTCATGTTTTTAGCTGTTTCCTCCTTGAAACAAGGAGGAAAGGACAGCAAAATTCTGCTGTAACAGCAGAAAAGAAGTGGTCTCGATGACCAAAACGGTAAATTTTCACAAACTTCAGCACAAAAACAATCTTTCACAGTGGAGCAAAGAATAACACAACTGAAAAGCAATTCCAGTCAGTGACAAAGCAACAGGTAAGGAGAGAGAGAGAGAGAGAGAGAGAGAGAGAGAGAGAGGTGAAAACTTTGTTGTGGACTATCTGTCTGTCTGTCTGTCTGCCTCTCTCTTTAGGTATGTGTTTGTGTATGTTTGTGCATGTCTGTGTACGTTTGTATGCATATGGTTGTGCGCTGGATCTCTCTCAGCATACCAGCAAACCACAAAATCATAACAGCCAGCATCACCACTACCTCCAAGCACGTCATATATATGTAAGTATGTATGTATGTGTGTGTGTGTGTAAGTATGTGTAAGTATGTGTGTATATGTATGTGTGTGTGTGAATGTATGTGTGAATGCATGTGTGTGTGTATGTATGTATGTGTGTATGTGTGTATGTGCGACGCTGGTAACGATCACACTCGAATGGTGCTTTTTACGTGCCACTGGCATGGAAACCAGTTTGTTGCTCTGTCAACAATCACACTCGTATGGTGCTCTTTGCACCCTGCTAGCATGGATGCCAGCCATCAAATTTGATTTTGATTTCGATTTCACTTGCCTCAACAGATCTTCGCAAGCAAAATTTAGTGACCAAAGAAGGAAAAGGTACACATAAGTGGGCTGGTTACGCTCCAGGCATAGGTCACAGGTTATGGTCGCATTTGGCTTGCCAGGTCTTCTCAAGCATAGCATATTTCCAAAAGTCTCGGTCGCTAGTCATTTCCTTGGTGAGTCCCTAAAGTCATTTCCTTGGTAAGGCCTAAACATCACTGTTTTTAATTCAGAAATAGTTGGTTAACTGGTAAACGTGATCATACATGATACGTCAAAGAATCAGTGAAGGTATTTCATTTGAAAGACATCTTTCATATCATTTTGAAGTAATGTTTTTATAATTCAGTAGTGTATAACATGAAGCTCTACAAATGATGGATAAATTATAAATATACATAAATATATAGATGTAGGCATAGAGATGTAGTTAAGAAGTTCACTTCCTAACTAGATGGTATCAGGTTCAGTCTACTGCTTGGCACCTACAGAAAGTATCTTTTATTGTAGCTTTGGACTGACCAAAGCCTTGTGAGTAGATTTGGTAGATGGAAACTAAAGAAGCTCATCGTGTGTGTGTGTATCTTTACATTTGCATTTCTCTGAAAATCCCTCACAGCTACAAGCATTGATAATAAATGTCATTTTCACTTTCAGTAAATCATCCACTGGTTTTATGCCTCTAAAGACATGGAATAAAATCTTTTTCTTGAGAAACATGTAAGGGTTTGTAACAGAAAATCATCCAGTTGTAAAACAATATCCCAATAATACATTCATCTTGACCTATGCTGGTAGCGAATTTGAACATAAGATAAATGGACAAATATAGATGATCAATAAATGATAAACATACAAGAACAATTAAGTTACAAATGTACGTAAATCTATAATTCATCTTGCATTGGTAACTGTGTTTAAAAGAGAAAAGAACATTTAAAGAAACTAACCAGATTCTAAGTCGATCTTTAGACAAGGAGCTCCAGTGAGAGACTGTAAGGCTTCATGGCAGGTGCCACCTGCCAAAGCTTCATAACAACCACATAATTTAGCCATGGCTTTTTCAATCAATGGCACCCACAGCTGATTTCGATCAGCCTGTAATTAAAGAATCAATATAGAAATAGAAATTTTGGTTTTTGGACTGTTTATCATTTTCATAGATGATTGTAACATTTTTATTCATTAACCAAAACAAATTACAATGACCATAATTTTTATAGAGAAAATGTGGGTAGGAATCAAGATCTATGGAAAAAGCAGACTTGAGGCAGAAGGATTAGATTTAAAAAATGACTGACTCCTATATGTAGCTTAGGGATCAAGGATTTATAATCTATAACTGGCATGGTGTTATAGCTATGACCAAGACAATTCTTAGATCGCCAAGTCAATACAGATGTACAGTGGTACCAAAGGATAAGAGTATCTGACTACTACAAAAAGCTGCAATATTGTAACAATTGTCTTTCATTAGCTAGCAGTGTAGAGTTCAGTTCCTCTAGTAAAATCCTAAATCCAAAGAATCTAATGGTGAACTAAGTCATCAAAAATTTATTCAAAAACAGTTTGTAGATAAACATAAAGTACAATTGTTAGCCGACCATAATAATGGGTGGAAAGGCTAATATTTCAGGTATTTGTTCTTTGAAAAGACAAAATAATATATGTATGCTGATTGTATGATCCCTAAAGAAAGACAAAAGCCTGAAATGGTGAATTTTTTACTCTTCAGGGTAAAATAACCAACATCACATCACATTCCAGAAAATCTTGTCATGGAGTTCCATAACATGAATCCTATTTGCCATTGATTTCCATGAAACATGGAAGTTAATGGGAAAATCTATTCTGTATTATGGAACTGTACATTATGGCAAGATTTTCAAGAATACAGTGCTTTCATGACATGAGTGATGCAGCTATTTTATGAAATTTCCAGTAAGCATAACTCAGAGTAAGATGGGCTTTATCAAGCTAATATACCTCCAAATATATTATATCTAGTTTAACACTCACATTGTACTTCAATAAACAAAAGATTTATAGGTCTCATCTATAGCTTTGGTAAAGTAGCAGGAGCACTTCCATCGACATTACTGATTTTCAGCAGCATCATTACCATCAGCACCGATATGACAACCACTGCTGTCTTCTTCATTAGTATAACTAGCAGTATCAGTAACACCAAGACAATCCAATGAGAGAGCCTTTACTTGGTTGTTCAGCCTGCTAGAAATAGCAGCCAAATTCCTTCAAATCACAGGCTCACATCTTAGAAAAACATATTAGTTAATGTGTTTCTCAGTGCACTGTACCTAGCAAAATTGATAGGATGAACACAGCTTTATGTAATGTCATAGATCTTAAATTTGCTTGTCACTACTACAATACAAACCACCAGCATAACCAATCAACAAAAACAATGTCAAGAGTAATTATAAGGGAAAAAAACTACTTTTGATTAAGACTGAGTCAAAATACTTCAGAATTGAGACATTAAATCATTGGAAATAATATTTTAATACAAACACTAGAGTAATGGTATGGCTAATCTGAATCTAGATTTAACTCAAACAAAATTCTAGCATATCAATTTAAATAAAACACAAAAACTTTTTTGCAAAACAACTTACATCTATGGCAATCACAAATTTATCTTTTTTTTTTTTTTGTTTTTCCACTTTGCAACATAGAACTAAAGGTATTAGGTTGTATAAGAGAACTCTGTCTAATTACAAGTATGAACTTGTTAAATTTGTTACATGTCTTCTTTTGGGTGGGGTGGGGGGTGGGGGGTTATGGGGGGATGGTCATGATATAAATATTAGTGACACTCAATGGTATGTAAACATTTAACCATTTCATGAAGAATTCTCATTTAAAAACAAATATATTTAGTGCAAATTTTCTATATGAAAAACTTAATGTAGAATCAAGTAAAGAGAATATTTAACATCTTGTCCTTTATGAATCATTAAGGTCCAAGCATAAACAAACCAGTGAAAAATATTCAAAAGGCTTCTGGTTAAGATGCTGTGAATAAGAAGACTTGCAGAATGTGATGTGAAGAATTCAGACATAGTGTCATAAACCAGTTCAAAGGCGGCTTTTATTCAAACTTTATTCTGCTTGCCATCTAATCTGTTAATCACGGCTGTCCAACAATTAAGACAAGTTTTATATTAGGTAAAGATAGTATCCATCTATCAACATCATTCAACACTATGCCACATTTTCGTACTCAATACAAAATACGACATCTATATTTTTATCTCTTATTTACTATTGTAGAAAGGAATTAATGATATGGTAATTTCAATTAGATCAGCATATCCTTCCAAACTGGATTACAAAATACCATAGGAAACACTTGCAAGGCATCCTACTGTTACAGTAAGAGAGCTTTCCAGTAATTTCAATCTTAGCATTATGAACATACTTAATCATTTGAAGCTAGGATAAGTTTCAAAGTGGAGTAAATGGGTTCCTCATGCTCTTTCTGTAGCAAACCATCAGCAAATTATTGACTTCTGTAAAGTGCTCAATATACATAACCTCCAATCTCCACATTTTAACTAGATTTAAAGTATTCATTTTGAGCTTTTAGGACCAAATCAAATAATCACTTCTGAAGTTATTCAGTAATTTCATTATTTGAAGACAGCTTTTTACAGATCTTCTGCCTGAATAAAACACTGGGGTGTTCACTTTCATCAAGATAACACTCAAACTTACACCACACACATCACTAAATATATTCTGCAATTGTTTAGATAGGGGTAAAAACCAATATACCTTCCATATTTTCTAGACATTGCTTTATCAGGCTTTCTACTGAGATCTTTGCAAAACAAATTACAAGAGAAATAAATGGCTAACAGGGAGGAGACACAAAAAGTAAATTAAGTATACATTTTAATTCAAAACCCAAGGAATTTTGCATATCATGACTTCAAAAACTTACAAATATATGGGAAAAAGTGACAGAAAGTGAAGAAATTTAGGTAGATGATTAAATTTTCAGGCTAATTTCATGTGAAGGTAGGAATTCATTGAAGTTTAGTCCTTAGTACTATTCTATTCACCATTGTCATATAGGCCATCACCAAAGAGCTTAAAACTGGTTTTCCATAGGAACTCCTATAAGCTGGTGACCTAATTTTCATAGCTGAATCTACAGGGGAATCAGAGAGGAAATTCCTGACATGGAAGCAAAATCTAGAATCAAGAGGCTTCAAGGAAAACATTGCAAACAGAAGTTTTACTAAGTATAAAAGAAGACAGGACTCTGGTAGCTTCAGGGAGAAGGCCTTGTTTAATCTGAAGAAAAGAGTAGGCATAAACTCCATATACTACTCAATGTAAACTACAAATACACAATCCAAGAATGTAAGCTTTGTAAGCAACAGACTTTTGGAAGAAAAGAATGATATTCTCAGTCAAGAGACCTGGTCTGAATATTTGCAACATAGTAGCCTCTATTAAAAGGCTGCTGAGGTCCAATTAATAATGTTAATAGAGATAATGGATTAAGCTCACCATCCAACAATGTGTACAGTACATGTGATGGCTTTTCACACAATCTTATTCACAAAGTTTGGATCATCCTAGCACTACGGTAAAAGACTCTTTGCAGATGTGCTGGGCAGTAAGATTGAATCTGGAAACTAGATGCAAAGTAAACTTCTAAACCACACAACCAAGATACTGCGCAGTAAAAAGTATTCTTTAATTTTGTTGATAGTTTGGTTAACATCTTAATCACATCTGCAAAATAACAATACTTATAAGATGTCTGTGCCCAGTTTAAAGTTTTTGACAAGTACATCACTGGTCTGCAATGACTTTGCTGTTTTGAAAGTGAAGCAAGTGTTGGGTTATTTTAAGAGAAGCTGATTCCAGACATATTTTTCTAACTTGCCACTAAGAACCACAGGAGAATTATTGATGTATTAATTCTATTCATTTAAAATAGGAAGATTATCAATAAAACTTTTTTAAAGGGGAAAGTCAAGTTAATTCCCAAGAAAGCTTAAATTCTACAACCATTTAATTGCTATATTATATAGAGAAATAATAAGAGCAAAACTACTAATGATAATAATAAAGATAGCTACCTACACTATAATAAAACAGAGTACAGTGCAAAGAAACATTTTCCGGATTAACTTTCTAAAACAGAGAAAGTATATAATATAGGTACTTATGGTAAAGAAAGTATCAACTAACAGTTATTAACTGAGAAAGGTTGTAAGATTAACTTCTTATAAATAATACCTTGTAAATTATGAAAGATTATAGGAGAACAGTCTGAAATGTATCTTAGTTTTCCCAAGATGGTTTAAATACAATAGTGATGCTAGTAAGCATGTGCTTCCCTATTTCAGCATTAACTGGTTGTATCTTCAGGTTCTCAAGCTCAATGGAAACTAAGTTTTATACTATATTTCCAGATTATTTGTCTTTACTAACTTGAATTCCAATCTGGTTAGTACTAATGTAGAAAGTGAATAATTTTCCTTATACATATGGATCTTTTGCATCAGCAAAGCAACATTTTGTCACAGATTTTGTTAGAATATATTTCAATTATTTTAAAATGAAATTGAGGAACTAAGACAAACCCTTTTGTCTAGTCTGCCAAACTTGCCTTGTAAATCTGAGGCAATGAACGAAGTAAAAGAAAGTGCATGAGCTTTGGTGAAGCAATGGTCTGGAAACAACTACCAAACTATACGCAAGATTGCTATTCTTGTAATACTGATATTTCTGGACATAGCTTCAGGACTGAATTGAAGGTAGAGAAAAAAATTCAATACATTAGTAGAATCAACAGAAACTAACATCTGAACTTCCAGGTGATTAGTTTTCAATTTTCTATAAACAGTGGTGAACCCTGTCTTTTAAGAATCTACTATCCTAAAAATAGATGGACACATTTGAAAAATGTTGTTCAACATAAGCAATGTATCTGGCGGAAGACCAGTTAGTTACAGCTGGAACACTTTTGATTACAGATCTGGTCAGTTAGGGCTGACTTGGAGTTGTACAACAACAAGCATCAGTAGAGCCACCAAAAAACGTTAAGCCAATAAGGGTATCCCTACATGGTTACTCAATCTGCTGGAAACAGCAACTATGTCTCAAATTATACCCTGCCATGCTTTTAAAAAAGATGCATATTACACAATGAAGTCCTAGACAATCTTAAAAGCAACAGAAACAGATTTGTAACAAAATATAAGAAAAAAGACCCACCAACCCAGAAACCTACCTTAGAAAAGACAAGTTTCCCATTTCTGTCACAAGGAAGTAAATCGTCAACTATAACCATCTTCCACTGACCATCACGATAGAGACGAACATGATATACACCATATTTACTATATTTACTAGGAATCAGATTTTCAATTAATTCTCTGCGTTCAGCAATAACTGCCAAAGCTGACATCAACCTTAAAAAACAACATGCAACAAAAAAAAGAGCATTGACAGCAATGTTACAAAAGAATAATTGTGAAACAAAAGTACTTCCCTTTCTTGCATCATCAAGGTAACAAACAATCTTTATCTCTTTATAGTTTGGTCAAGGGTGGTGCTTATGATTCTTTACAAGGATTCAAGGTCTGGTGGGTGGAAACTAGAGATCTGGCCAGATTGCTTGCAATAGATTTGACTCCACTAAAAGCATCCAAGAATCAAATGGTGGTGTTAAGCTAGGCAACGGATTAAGTTTACCACTCAAGTAGACCACACTGGGATTTGAACTCAGAACTAAAAGAACCAGAACAAATTCAGAAAGGCATTGATGCTCTAACATGTTCACTAGCCCACTTTCCTGAACTAGCACTTGGAAGGATGAAAAGCAAAGTTGACATCAGTGGAATTTGAACAGCAAGTAAAAACTAAAACTAGAAACTGACATTTCATCTGCTACTTTGTTGATTTGCACATTTCTAAATTTTTCTTGCACATAAGGTTAATCAGTCCAGGTAATTAAAGTTATTTTGGCAATAACTTCTTTGAACAATGTCCTAGAATTTTTGTGGGAGAACACAAATTACTTTACTCTGGCCTTTTTTTTTCTTCTTTTTTTATTAAGTCACTGTCATGTCACTCACTACACATTTTTACCTGCTTGAGTATTTAAAAATAAAAAGCATTTATCATTTAATCTCCTTATCTAGACAGGTAGTTTATAAAATTGACTCTGGATTTGAATTCAGAGTGTAAAAAACCAAAATACATGAGACATGATATTTTCTTTGACACTATCAATTTTGGCATTATGCTGCCAAGAAAAAAAAAAAAAAAAATATATATATATATATATATATATATATTTGTATAAATATCTATGTGGGTGTGTGTGTATGTATATATATATATATATATATATATATATATATATAGAGTTCGAAGCACGACCTTCGAACTCTAGGTCTCACCAAGGAAATGACCAGAGACCGAGACCTATGGAAGTATGCTGTGCGTGAGAAGACCCGGCAAGACCAGTGAGAACAATCAAAATCAAATCATATATCAGAAAGCAGGGGTTAAGTGACCCATCTGTTCGTGTCTGCTGTCAGCCTCGTCTGGCACCCGTGCCGGTGATACGTAAAAGCACCATTCGCTCATGGCCGTTTGCCAGCTCTGCCTGGCCCGTGTCGGTGGCACGTAAAAGCACCATCCGTTCGTGTTCGTTGCCAGCCTCGCCTGGCCCCGTGCCGGTGACACGTAAAAGCACCGTCCGTTCGTGGCCGTTGGCCAGCTCTGTCTGGCCCCGTGTCGGTGGCACGTAAAAGCACCATCCGTTCGTGGCCGTTTGCCAGCTCTGTCTGGCCCCGTGTCGGTGACACGTAAAAGCACCATCCGTCCGTGTCCGTTGCCAGCCTCGGCTGGCCCCCGTGCCGGTGACACGTAAAAGCACCGTCCGCTCGTGGCCGTTTGCCAGCTCTGTCTGGCAACCGTGTCGGTGGCACGTAAAAGCACCATCCGTTCACGTCCGTTGCCAGCCTCGGCTGGCCCCCGTGCCGGTAACACGTAAAAGCACCATCCGTTCGTGGCCGTTTGCCAGCTCTGTCTGGCCCCGTGTCGGTGGCACGTAAAAGCACCATCCGTCCATGTCCGTTGCCAGCCTCGGCTGGCCCCCGTGCCGGTGACACGTAAAAGCACTGTCCGCTCGTGGCCGTTTGCCAGCTCTGTCTGGCAACCGTGTCGGTGGCACGTAAAAGCACCATCCGTTCACGTCCGTTGCCAGCCTCGGCTGGCCCCCGTGCCGGTGACACGTAAAAGCACCGTCCGTTCGTGGCCGGTTGCCAGCTCTGTCTGGCCCCGTGTCGGTGGCACGTAAAAGCACCATCCGTTCGTGTCCGTTGCCAGCATCGCCTGACCCCGTGCCGGTGACACGTAAAAGCACCATCCGTTCGTGGCCGTTCGCCAGCTCTGTCTGGCACCTGTGCAGGTGGCACGTAAAAAACACCCACTACACTCGCGGAGTGGTTGGCGTTAGGAAGGGCATCCAGCCGTAGAAACACTGCCAGATCTGACTGGGCCTGATGAAGCCTTCCAGCTTCACAGACCCCAGTTGACCCGTCCAACCCATGCTAGCATGGAAAACGGACGCTAAACGATGATGATGATGATGATGATATATATATTTGTATAAATATCTATGTGTGTGTGTGTATGTATATATGTATGTATATATATATATGTATGTATGTATGTATAAATATCTATGTGGGTGTGTGTGTATGTATATATATATATATATATATATATATGTATGTATGTATAAATATCTATGTGGGTGTGTGTGTGTGTATATATATATATATATATATATATATATATATAGGCGCAGAGTGGCTATGTGGTAAGTAGCTTGCTAACCAATCACATGGTTCCGGGTTCAGTCCCACTGCGTGGCATCTTGGGCAAGTGTCTTCTGCTATAGCCCCAGGCCGACCAATGCCTTGTGAGTGGATTTGGTAGACGGAAACTGAAAGAAGCCTGTCGTATATATGTATATATATATAGGTGTGTGTGTATATGTATGTGTGTTTGTCCCCCTAGCATTGCTTGACAACCGATGCTGGTGTGTTTACGTCCCCGTCACTTAGCGGTTCGGCAAAAGAGACCGATAGAATAAGTACTGGGCTTACAAAGAATACATCCTGGGGTCGATTTGCTCGACTAAAGGTGGTGCTCCAGCATGGCCGCAGTCAATAGACTGAAACAAGTAAAAGAGAGAGTAAAGAGAGAGTATATGTATAAATATCTATCTGTGTGTGTGTGTGTGTATATATATATATGTGAGGACATCCAACATCATCATTTAACGTCCATCTTCCATGTTGGCATAGGTTGGACAGCTATCTCTAGCGGTCAAGCATTCATCATTGACAAAACCAAAGAAGGTCAAAATCATGTGATCTGGTGGTCTCAATCTGGAAGATTTATCTCTCCACCCGCAATATAAACAAGAGTGCATTTTGCACCAAAAGCCAATATGAAAGTTTCTCTCGTGGTATCTAGTGCAGTATAGTTTGTTCTAACAGAACATCCACATTTAACTGGGGATAAAGATTACTTTTCACTATTAAAATACTGCCTCTATCGCTAATATAAATTTTTTACAACTTTAAAAGGATCTGATCCGCCTGCGGATACATCAAGCATCCAATGTCTGCTTTAGTATTGTTTCTATGGTTAAATAGCCTTCTGAATGAGAATTGGACTGAGTGCTTTTCTGTGGCATCATCAAGTACCTCACAATACAACCCCCACTCAAAATGAGTGGTGGAGTAGTAGAGAGAGGGAGATATAGATGGTTTGCACCATGTGTTGAGAGACTAAAGTATGATGGAGAAACATCAGCAACGACTTGCTGCAGAGAAAGATACATGGCTACACAGCTGAAAAGAGATAAACATGCAGATGATAACGTGTCAGAACATACTCTCAAAGAAGAAGGTAGATAAAGAGAAAAATGGGACACAGGATTGAGAAGGGTGAGCAAGTAGGTTCATGCAAGTGTGAAAGGAGAGTGATTCATGGTTAAAAGGTGAATGCAGTAAATAGTGAACAGCGTTGAAGGCATAGTCAATGATGAATATCAGTTTTGGTGAGAGAGAAGTGGAAGAAATAAGAGTGGGTCAAGGAGGGGGTGATAAATGGCCATTACAAAAAGAGGAATGGAGTGGAGAGCAGCATAATAAAACTGTAGTTAGATGAAAAACCTGAAAAATGATGTGAAGTATGTGAGGAGGAGAAAGATAGGGATGCATATGACAAAGAGATGGTAAAAGGTATGTAGGAATGGATACAGAGATTGACAAAGAGAGGCAGGGGGAGATCAATGGCAAATAAGAGAAGCTGTTCAGGGCAAAGGTGTATTCACTGGAAAATAAAGTGGTAAGAGATGATATTATAAATGCTGGATGGGTAACACGAAGAAGTGAATCCAAGAAAGATGACTGGTAGCACGAAAGAGGGATGAAATATGCACAGTTCTACTCTCATAAAATTACAGCCACTGAGTAAATAGTACCACAGTTAGAAGACTGACAAAGAGATGTGTGTTATGAGTATGAATTGAGAGGATAGGTTGGGTACAGATAGGTTTTATTGAGTATAGCAAACTGCCAATCATCACAATCCAATAAAAAGGTTAAATGAAAGAACAGAATAGAATTCTTGTTTACCAGCAGTCACCAACTTTTCCTTGGACAATATCATCAGGTCTTGGATTTTCATAGACAGTCCAACTTCGTGAAGATATTGAAGATGGTCGCAGCCATTGTACATATTCAACTATATGAGGATACTGGGGTAACCAGGATATGGATTTCGGACATGGTAGAAAGGAATCATCAACAAAACAAATATTTTGCTGTTGGTAAAGAGGGAAAAAATATAGGTTTAACAGCAATATAAAATAAGAATTAGCATTACTGACAGAAGGGTATACATTTGAACTGGAGGAGTGTAGTCAATTTAGCTGCTCTCATTCCTTGACTGCTAATTATTCTATTGACCTTCAGTAGAATTTGAACTCAAACTTAAGGGAAGACTGCAAGGCATTTAGACTTCCCCTAACTTTACTTATTTGTGAATTTTCCTTATGCAGTGATGGTTAAGATCTATGGGGTCGTCTTGCTGTGCAATTAACATTATGTATATGTCTGCATCTGAGTTCATTTTTTATTGGTGTAAAACATTGTAGAGTCACATCTCGTTATGTCAAAATCGTAACTTAGTGGTTTGATGACAAAAGTCCCAAACTAAGATCAATAAAATAAATAACATCCTAAAATAATTAATGAACATTCATTTACCCACACTCTGTTCTCCAGTTGCTTCTTGCCTACGTCAAGGGTCCACCCACTATTTTTATCTCATTTCGGTTCCACCCTCATTTTTATAGTATCACTAGCTACATAGCTCCTCTACAACAAGGAACCTTTTCTGTTCTGGCCCCTTCCTTATACTTTAACCTCTAATCTCCTAGCATAAACCACCCTCCTAAGGATCGAAGTCTAGTAAGCTGTGAGGTGACCTCACATGTGCCAGTGACATGAAAAAAGGCCCAGTACACTCTGTAAAATGGTAAGCATTAGGAAGAAAATTTAACCATAGAAAGCATGCCAATATAGACAATGCAGTGTAATGCAGTCCTCAGGCCTGTTCGATCCAGTCAAACTTTCCAACCCATGCTAGCAAGAAATACGGACATTAAATAATGATAGTTTGGAAGATTATTTGCATAGCATAGATAAGCTTTATCGGAGTTGAATCTGGGCTATGCAGAATTGACAAGGTTATTTTTAAGATTTAAATCTTTGCACAGACATTTTTGAGGAAATTTTTTAGTTCCTACTCTAAGGTCCACTTAAGTTAAAACCAGTTAAAGATGCTTAACCAGACAACAATACTTATGATATATGAATCAAATCAAATTTTGCTTCCTACTACTTACCTCAGCACAAAACACACATATGTTTTTCCAAATTTTCAGAATTTCTTTTTCTTGGGATTTCATAATACATGTAGTCTGCAAACTCTTCAACTCTTTGTCAGAACTTGATACATTAGAAGAACCAGCTTCTAATTTGCTCTTGTCATTATGTAAAGACTTACATAACAAACATTCTGGCCTTGAATTACTGTTCAAATGCATGCACTCACTACATTGCCATTTGCATTCCATTTTCACAACATTAGACAACACTTTTTCAGAATGGCAAAATCTACATGTAAGAGTATTAAAATTATCACAAGTACAAACAGGACATGTCCATTTGCTTAAAGAGCTCTCCTCTGAAATTGGTGTATCACATACTTCACATTGTTTGGCACTAATTGGATTTAATAATGTACATGCAGAGCATGTCCATGTTTTTCCAGAATTTACAACATGGTCATTTATTGTTCCACACATTGTGCATGTGCTTCTGTTAGAATTGTTAGAATGATAGGTACAGACATTACATTGCCAAAAATCTTCTTTACTTAATTTATTTGGTACCAGGTCTTTACGTGCTGAAAAGAGTAAAGAAAACAAGTTAAAATTTTTAAAAATTACACATCATCAAATAGAGAATATAACAAAGAGCAACTGTAAATGGTTGATATCTTAAATGTTTTGTAACAAATTGTTTTGTAAGTTAGCTGCCACTTAGAGCAAGCAGACTTAACTGTTGTTTAAGGCTAGGGCAGCTCTGACTGAGTGGACTTATGATAAAAAATGATCATCTTTTGCTTCTTTCAAGCAAAACATAATGTAACATCAAACATATAGGCATTACTGCCAACAATAACCTAAGCTAGAGTTCCCAGATCAACAATAAAATCACAGTGGCTCATCGCAGGTATCACTGTAAGGCTCTGTAGAAGGTGAGACAAGTACAGTTTGACTGCACAAAATTCTACATTTTGCTTGATGACATTCATGTCAAAATACATTTTTTTCTGTGGACAATTATACATCAACTGTAAGTTCTGGATGTGAAGTTCCTTCTCACATGCTTTTGATCAAAATCTAACACTTACATATCATACTGGGTTCTCTCATTCACCCTCATATTTCCACCCATTCACACAATATTTGGCTTGGTTTTGTTTTTGACTGCTGAATGGTAGCACTCATTCTAATTCATTGCACTGAAGTGCTATAACTTGATTTGAGTTGAAAATCATATTGTCATGAAGAGGATTTTTTTTTTTATCCTGATATAAAAATTGATGGGAATAGGTCAGATAATCATGAAAAATAAAAGAAAATTTTAATGTTAATTTTCACTTTAAAAAAATGTATTTTCTTCAAGATTTTTATATCATAAAGAAAAATTTCTTGTGAATTCAATACAGACATTGCAAATCTGGCCATGTTATGATGCAAAAGCACTAAGTTGATAAAAGGGAACTACCACAGCTGCTCGTACAGAATTAATGCAAACTGATGCTACTTGTCAAATGCCAGTTTGACAAAAGTGTGTGTGTGCGCATGTGTGAACCCCCTCCAGCACCAAATAATGAGTGTGTGTGTGTGTGTAAAAAAAGGGATATTTACTAACAGAAAAGTATGCTGTTATATAAAAAGAAAAATTGAAAGTTTATAATTTTTTTCACTCCATCCTCTTTGTTTCTGTTCATAATTTAACCCTTTAGCATTCAAACTGGCCATAACTGGCCTAAATATTCTGTTTTCTGTTCAAACCAGCCAGATGCAGCCTCTCACTCCTACCCTACAATGTCCTAAAATTAAGCAATCACGTCATGAAAATGTCAAAGCTGTAAGATGGTCCACAATTGATTCAAAACAATGTAAATGAATAGGCCTTGCATTTGACAGAAGAAACTGAATGCCAAAGGGTTGAAAATATTGGAGAGCTGTGTAATGGGTGCTTTTACGTGCCACTGGCATAGATATACATATACATACATATATATATATGTGTGTGTGTGTGTGTGTAATGAGTGTTAGAGAGGGACACACATA
This sequence comes from Octopus sinensis, assembly GCF_006345805.1. Classification (NCBI taxonomy): domain Eukaryota; kingdom Metazoa; phylum Mollusca; class Cephalopoda; order Octopoda; family Octopodidae; genus Octopus; species Octopus sinensis. Next base: position 72,192,341 of record NC_043009.1, on the reverse strand, counting down.
CTCCCAAAGTGACTGAGTTCCTTACGAGTGTTGAGCCTCATGGAGGCAATGTCCAAGAACTTTGGCATTATGTTGTGCTTGAGAAAAAGACCCATTAAGCCGAGCAAAATCACAGTTGTGCAGAAATCGGTGTCACGCAAATTGGCACCTGTACCAGTTGTATGTAAATGCACCCCAGTGTCATGCAAATTTGCACCCATGCTGGTGGCACATAAAAGCACTCATTACACTCAGAGTGGTTGGTGTTAGGAAGGGCATCCAACTGTAGAAAACCATACAAAATCAGAGTGGAGTCTGATGCAGCCTTCCTACATGCCAGTCCTCAGTCAAAACATCCAACACATGCCAGCATGGCCAATGGACGTTAAATGATGATGATGATTATATACATGACATGGAGAAAGCCTTCGACAGGGTCCCCCGATCCCTTATCTGGTGGTCAATGAGGAAACTAGGGATACTTGAATGGTTAGTGAGAGCTGTGCAAGTCATGTACAGAGACGCTGTCAGTAAGGTGAGGGTTGGCAACAAGTACAGTGAAGAATTCCGGGTAGATGTAGGGGTCCACCAAGGTTCAGTCCTCAGCCCCCTCCTATTTATCATAGTCCTCCAGGCAATAACAGAGAAATTCAAGACAGGATGCCCCTGGGTGCTCCTCTATGTTGATGACCTTGTCCTAATTGCTGAGTCACTTTCAGAACTAGAGGAGAAGTTTCAAGTGTGGAAACAAGGATTAGAATCGAGGGTCTTAGAGTCAACCTAGCCAAAACCAAAGTCCTAATAAGTAGGAAGGTAGACAAATCACAAATGCCTTCAGGTAGATGGCCCTGCTCGATCTTTAGAAAAGGCATAGATAGAAACTCTATAAGATGTACCCAGTGTAAGCTATGGACACATAAGAAGTGCAGCAATATCAAAGGAAGGCTAACTGGGAAGATAGTTTTCATATGTGGCAGATGCTTAGGAGAAATAAACACTGAAAATGTGCAGAGAACAACTTCCGCCACATTCCAGGGAGAAAAACTAGAAGTGGTTGGTAGTTTCCATTACCTAGGTGAGCAAGTCAGTAGTGGGGGAAGGGTGCACTGAAAGTGTAGCTGCTTGAATAAGAATAGCCTTGGCAAAATTCAGAGAGCTCTTACCTCTGCTGGTGACAAAGGGCCTCTCGCTCAGAGTAAAAAGTAGACTGTATGATGCATGTGTATGAACAGCCATGCTACATGGCAGTGAAACATGGGCCATGACAGCTGAGGACATATGAAAACTATCTTCCCAGTTAGCCTTCCTTTGATATTGCTGCACTTCTTATGTGTCCATAGCTTACACTGGGTACATCTTATAGAGTTTCTATCTATGCCTTTTCTACAGATCGAGCAGGGCCATCTACCTGAAGGCATTTGTGATTGGTCTACCTTCCTACTTATTAGGACTTTGGTTTTGGCTAGGTTGACTCTAAGACCCTCGATTCTAATCCTTGTTTCCACACTTGAAACTTCTCCTCTAGTTCTGAAAGTGACTCAGCAATTAGGACAAGGTCATCAACATAGAGGAGCACCCAGGGGCATCCTGTCTTGAATTTCTCTGTGCATACTCGATAAAGTTTAAGTACCTTGAGAGAAAAGTTGGACCTAAGAAGCATCAGATGTGGTGTGTAAGAGAGACAACTGTGCTGGTATGGCCATGTGGTGAGAATGGATGAGAATAGCTGTGTGAAAATGCGCAACACCCTAGCGGTTGAGGGAACCTGTGGAAAAGGTAGACCCAGGAAGACCTGGGATGAGGTGGTGAAGCACGACCTTCAAACATTAGGCCTCACTGAGGCAATGACTAGTGACGGAGACCTTTCGAAATATGCTGTGCTTGAGAAGACCCGGCAAGCCAAATGAGACCATAAACTCGTGGCCCATGCCAGTGGTGTAACCAGTCCACTTATGCAGACCATTTCTTCAATGGACACTAAATACTGCTTGCGAAGAACTGTTGAGGCAAGTGAAATCAAAATCAAATTCTATGACTTGCTAGTGCAGCGCTAAGAGCACCATCCGAGTGTGATCGTTGCCAGAGAAGCTGACTGGCTTCCATGCCAGTGGCACATAAAAGGCACCATTCAAGTGTGATTGTTACCAGCTTCGCCTTACTGGCACTTGTGCCGGTGGCATGTGAAAAAACATTCGAGTGAGGTTGTTGCCAGTGCCGCTGGACTGGCTCCTGTGCAGGTGGCACATAAAAAACACCATTTGAGTGTGGCCGTTGCCAGTACCACCTGACTGGCCTTTAGGAAGGGAATTCAGTAATAGAAACTCTGCCAGATCAGATTGGAGCCTGGTGCAGCCATCTGGTTCGCCAGTCCTCAGTCAAATTGTCCAGCCCAAGCTAGCATGGAAAGCAGACATTAAACGACGATGATGATGATGATTTTATATATATATATAATCTCATCATCATTATTATTTAATGTCTGCTCTCCATGTTGGGATAGGTTAGATGGTTTGACTAGAGCTGATGAGCCAGAGAGCTGCACCAGGTTCCAATCTGATTTGGTATGGTTTCTACAACTGGATGTCTTTCCTAATGCCAACCACTGCAGGAGTGTAATGGGTTCTTTTACGTGCCACTGGCATGGATGGATATTTTTTTTTCTAGTTTCAGCTCAAAAGCCTTTCAAGACTTGGCTTAAAACCACCCCACCAACAAATACTGGCTTAGTCAAAGTGGTTTTTTCCTGTTTCACAAGTTACTTAGCAACCTCACTCATGCCAATGCATAAAACAAAGCACCACTGTAAAGGGGTTGGACTAGGAAGGGATCCAGCCAAAGTTACCATTGGAGCTCAATGCAACCCTGCAGCTTGTGAGATCCTGTCAAATTGTTGAATACAAACCAGCATGGAAAATAAACAGAAATGTTGGTGATGAGATATTTAAGTAAAAATCCTCAATTATTATTTTCTAAGTAAGGTTTTTATTTTTGTTAACCTCTCATAGACCTACTGAAATCTTAGCTATTTCACCCCTTTCTTACTTCCACCCATCCCAAACATCTTAATGCTAGATGTACACAATATTTCTCTCTCCTTCCTTTCTTTCATCATTTTCTTCTTTATTTAGGTAGTCATAAATGTTTGGTGATGTGGGCAAGTGTTAGTTTTGTTGAGCAAGTAATATTGGGTTGTCCGGAAAGTTTGTGCCGATTTATAGTAGCTCACCTTTCGACTTATTTTAGAACATGGTTGAGTCCATAAAATAGGATTTGACTACACCTCCATTTAAAGCACAGTTTAAGCTATCTTTTCGTGGAAGACGGTTTATGTTCCTATATCCTGTGTTAATTCTGTAACCCTTTAAAATGGAAGATAAGAAAGTTCATTTTTGGTACTTGATGCTTTGGGAACCAGACAAAAATTGCTGCAGCTCAGCTGTGATGTGTTACCCCCACCTTCCATATTCACCAGATATTGCACCTTCTGATTTCGACTTATTCAGGTCTCTGCAGAATAGTCTTAACAGTAAAAATTTCAATTCCTTGGATGACATAAAAAGATACCTTGATGAATTCTTTGTCATGAAACCACCTCAATTCTGGGAAGAAAGTATTTTCAAGTTAAGGGAAAGATGGAGACGCATTGTGCAACAAAATGGTTCATATTTGGTTGATTAAAAATGTAATGGCAAATATTTATTGACTTTTTCTTTCCTTTAAAAATTGGCACGAACTTTCCAGACAACCCAATATTTATGTAGTTCATAAAATGAAAGAGCAGTTTGCCAACAGGTAAACCCGCCACATAAACCACTTTTCAGATGATGAAAACCATCTCCTTGCTTCACACTTGCTGTTCCCACCCTGTCTACATACTTCAGCAGCCATAGGCAATGCAGGTACATCAGAAGTTAGGCCTGGTGAGATTGTTGAGATGCTAAAACAGACGTGTGTAGATGTGTGTTGCATGCAAGAGGTAAGATAGCAGTGAGCCTCAGCCAGACTCCTCAAAGATAAAGAACATAGGTAATAAAATCTTCTGGGAAGGTAACAGTGATGTTGTGAGGCTGTGGGTATACTTTTACCAGAGAAATGGATGGATAAAGTGATCAAGGTAGTCAAAGTGTGTGATCTGATAAATAAACTTGATCTTGGAAAATGCAACAGCAACTGTAATCTATGCCTAAGCTCCTCAATCAGGACTGCTGGACAAACAAAAGGATAAATTTTTATGAAGTGTTTTCTAGACTACCTTGATGATACAGTTCTATATTTAAGAGATGAGGAATTATGTACATTATTTACACTTGATGGATATTTGTCCTCATCTTGTTTGTTGTTACCACAATGTTTCAGCTGATATACCCTCCAGCCTTCATCAGGTGTTTTGGGGAAATTTCAAACCTGGGTTCTCAATTCTAAGGTATGTGAAAGGCCTCTCCGAAAAGATACAAAAGATATGCGGTCCATATGACATCAGCACAGTATTCAGGAATAATACAACATTTTGCAAATATCTCTGAGTAAAACCACCAATAGAAGAGAATATGCCCAAAGATTGTGTGTACTCCATCCCATGCAAAATAAGGGTAGACGAACATCGCAAAGCTGTGACATGAGGAGATATTGATAAATAGGGTATAGCTGATCATGTGGGATGAAGTTAAAATAATAGACAGAGAACACCACTGGAAAATACGAAAACTAAAAGAAGTAGCACATATGCTAAGACACAACAACCTCCTAAGCAGACCAATTGCAGATATGAACATCATATGGGAATCGGTATTAAGGAAGGATAGGAAGATATTAAATTTATAAGCCCTAAAATTCACTCCATACTTGCCCATGGGCATATGGTGTAGTGCTTAAGAGCACAGGCTACTAACCCCAAGATTCTGAGTTTGATTCCAAGCAGTGACCTGAATGATAATAATAATGATAAAAACATCGAAAAATACCTTAGGAATGAGAACCCAGGTTCAAAATTTCCCCAAGACACTATATCAGTTGAAACCTTGTGTTAACAACAAACAAGATGAAGACAGATATCCGTCAAATGTAAATAATGCACCTTGATGAGAAATGACAGTGACATTTTTGTGGCTGGTGGCTTCAATGGAGAGCACCCTGTGTGCATGGATACTGTGGATTTGGTTCCTGAAATGAGGAAAGAACAAGGCTCTTGGAGTTCTGTGATACAAATGATCTGTAACACTAGCTTCAGGAAACCAACCAGTGCATAAACGGCATCAGGTGTAGTGTGCAAGAAAGAAGACTGTATTGGTATGATTATGTGTTGCTTGTGGATGAGGACAGCAGTACAAAAAACAGTCTATCTCTAATATGGATGTAATTTGTAGAAGAGATAGGTCTAAGAATTGAGATGAAGTAGTGAAGTCCAACCTCAGGTTGTTGAACCTCATGGAGATGACAAAAGACTAAGAGGAATGACAATTTGCTTTGCTTGAGAAAACCTGTCCATCTCAGCAAAAGTGAAGTCTTAAAAGTATATTGTCAATATCTGTGCTTCACACTCAATCTGTACTTGTCAAGCCTTCTCAGCAACTCATTTTCACAACACCCATCACTTTCTCACCCTTCTAACCATAGCACTATTCCTCAACTGCTATAACTATAAGGCAGTAGAGTTGCACACATTCCTTCCTCCTTTCTGTACAATTACTAACCCCTTTCTTTGAAACCACTTCGCTTGTCATACATCTTGCACTCCTAACATCATTCCTTACCAATATGTGTCCACTGAATGCTTCTTTTCTCTGAACAGCTTCTCATGTCTGCCATCAGCACCCCTCTTTCTAACTCATCAAAGCTTAAGGTTTTATCAGGTCTAAATCTGGATTTGGTGCCAAATCATCTCTAACAGGATTTCTACTATTTCAGTTTTTATTTTTCATCCTCCAAAGAAATAAGCAAAGGGACTTACATGCCAACAGGTCATCTTGAAAATTTCCGCAATTATCACATGACTGACACCATAGTGAGTTTCCAGAGAAAGAACAAGCCAAACATTTCCATTTTCCAGTGTTGGGATTGGTTTCTCTTAAAGTTTCACACATCATACATCGTAGATTGAGTGGAGAGTTTTTGTAAGTACAGCGGTAACAGACCCATTTTTCATCCATCACAACAACTGTAAAAGGAGGTGAAAAGTCAAAAGCTTGAAGTTAATAATTTCATCATAAAGCATAAAGAATCTATAGTGTTGGTAGCCTTTAGTTTCAGGTTTTTGTATGTAGATTTACAAGTGAACATGAACAGGATGTTTATCAACATAATAGTAGACATGGAGGAATATACACAAATGGAGAGCATGCTAAGTCTATTACATAATATATAGGAAAAATACCAGAAACTGGGGAAACTAAAGTGGAGTGTATTAAATATTTAGTGAATTTCATACATTCATAAAGTTTGTATTGGGTGAAGGGAAAATAATGTTGATGTTTTGGGCCAAACTTTTAACCTATTAAAGAAAAGCATTTTTTAAATGTTTAATGAAATACTGAGAATATTCATACAGTGAATGAAGTAATGAAGTCGATATATATCCATGCCAAAATGGTAAATAGGAGGTCAGTGATGAGGATGACAAAGCAAAGTGTTAGAAGCGGAATAATGAGGAGTTAAAGAGACTAATAACAAAGGTAGAGAGTGAGGAAGGGTCAAGAGATGCAGCAATTATAAAAGTATTGTGAGTATAAATACCAACAAAAACACAATCATTCTACATCCATTTTCCATGCTAGCATGGGTTGTTTTCTATATTGTTCTAGTAAAAAAGACAAGCATCAAAACATATGGGCGAGATATGTCAATACACATTAATACGAATGGTCATGAAGGTGAACAAATTAAAAGGAAGGGAGCCGAGATCAAGAAAGAAGGACAGGGGTTAAATTGGGGAAGATCACAAAAATGAGAAATTTCCTTTAGCTAGCAGGAGAAACCAAATTTGTTTCTTTTCACATTTACATAAGTACGAGAATCTGATTTATGGAAACTCCTGACATTAACAGAAGGTCAGTGAAGTAGAAGACACTTGCCCAAGTTGCCACACAGTGGGAATGAACCCGGAACCATGTGGTTGGTAAACAAGCTACTTACTACACAGCCACTCCTGCGCCTTCATTTGTTCCAAACACCAGCTTAAAATGACAAAATATTTTGCTAGTCGTCATTATTTCAAAAATTAATAGAAATAATGGTAGTGGATTTCAACAGAAACATGAAAGGGTTAAAAAAATAAAGTTAATAATTTGAAAATTTCTAATCTAATCAACATATCTCAGATATTTAATTCTTTATGATTCCATTATCTTGCTTTGGTCTACACTATCTTTCACAAAAAGATTTTAAAACTATCTGCTGATAAAGATCTCTAAAAAACCTTATTGTTATATTCTTTTACCTGTTTGTTATAAACCTGAAGAATTTAGTGAATCAAATCAACCCCAGTACGAGTTATTTTAAAGTCTGGTACTTATGCTTTCAATCTCTGTTTGACAAATTACTAAGTTACAAGGACATAAGCCAACAATAGTTATGAAGTAGCAAGAGAGGCACAAAGATGCACATGGCTTCTGCACAGTTTGTTTACCAGTTTCACTCCCAAGTGTCTTCAACTATAACCCATTGATAGTAGAAGACACCCAAAGTGCAGCACAGTGGGACTGAGCCTGGAACAACATGGTTACAAAGCAGACGACTTAACCAAAGAGCTGTGCTGGCACCCAGCTTTGATTTTTGACTAGTTTCAATCCTAGGACTGCAGCCATGCTGGGGGACTGCCTTGACGGGTTTAGTCAATAAGATCAACACCAGGACTTCTCTTTAAGCCTGGTACTTATTCTATTAGTCTTTTGCTGGGATGAAAACAAAGCAATATGGTTATGGTGGTGGAGGAATTGTCTTAAACCTTGCAACTAAATAATATAATTTGTTTCAATTTCTCGTAAAGCATAACTTACTCTATCCTGTGACATTAATCAGAAGTTGGAATGCATATCAATCGATGATATACTATCAATTGTCATTTAATGGCTAATATTAATGAAAGAAAATTAGATATAACTATTTCTTTATGAAAGTAATTAAAAAATATCAGAGGCAGGGCAAAAGCATTATATTTGTAGTAATTCAATTTATAAGGTGCAATTTTAAATATCTTACATATCTGATTGAATAATAATGTTTTTAAATGGTTAGTGAGGGACAGATCCCTCCCACCTGATGGAGGTAGAAAAACTTGAAAAAAGAGCAAACAAATTGCTATGATTAACAAAATTATGATACTTTGAAAGCTATTTATGCTTGTCTAATACCACAGCAAAGAGAGAATTACATGAATACAAACTTTTTATTTCTTTTCCTTATTAAAAATTGGGAGGCAAAAGCAAAAGTTTTCAGTTATATTTGGGAAAGGGCTCAAATATTTGAGAGCCACTAGCATAAAAATACAAAAAAAAAAAAAAATTGAAAGGAGATGTGTACAGATAAGTTAACATTTTTGAAAGAAATGCAAATAATATTTTCCAAAGACAATGGAAATAATTCTGTAACACAAAGAATTTATAAAATGTGTCAACTAGTTGCAGAATAAGTGAAATTTAAATTCATAAGAATATTAAGAGATATTATGGTTGCTTGTTATAATTTTAGTTTATACCAAACTACCCGTGATCCATTGGGTCACCAATAGTTCGAGCATCCAGTTCATCATGTATCTTTCCCTCTGTTTTACCAGATGTTTGACTTTCCGAGTGTTCGATTCCTGACCTCTCCTGCTTCTGTCTCTTTCCCTCTGTTCTGCCAGACACTCAGCCCTTGCTTTAGCAGTTTCCTCAATCCTTCTATTCACATGCCTGTCCTGATTTAGGGTAAATATTTTGTAATGGACCCATTTGTACTTCGGTGTGAAATTATTTTTTGTACAGGATTTTTCAAGTGCATTCAATGTATCTCACCTATAAAGCCTGCTGCAAGCTACTTTCTTCCAGAAAAGAAAGGTGAGGGAAGGGTGGTGGGGACCTTGAAGTTTCCCAGGAAGCTCCAAGTTTCCCACCAATGGAGTTTTGTTTTGGGGGGGTTTTTTCCATGTTATTTTGCATGCTCTCAATGAATGTGACATTGAAATCATGTGTAAATGGCTCCTTTCTCCTGAAAAGGAAAGATTTGGCTGCTATTCCTAACACGCCCTGCTACCACATAACAGCTATTTCGGGTCCTTTATTGCGAGTTTCCAGGAAACTCTGTAGTCCCCACCATTTCTCCACCTCTTTCTTTTCCAGAAAAAGTGGCTTGCAGTGGGTTTGGGGGTCAGATACGTCGAATGCACTTGAAAAAATCTGTGGAACAAAATTATTTCACACTGAGGTACAAACAAGTCCTTTACAAAATATTTCCCCTTGAAAATAATTTTTAGAAAATTAAAACATTGTCTGTTTAAAGAAAGCAAACATATAAATACCTACTGTATAAACAACTTGTATTTTTTGAAATCACATTCACTTAAAAATATTTCTAAATTATTAAGATAGGTGTATGAGTGGCTGTGTAGTAAGTAACTTGCTTACGAATCACATGGTTACAGGTTCAGTCTCCCTGCATGGCACCTTGGGCAAGTGTCTTCTACTATAGCCTCGGGCCGACCAAAGCCTTGCGAGTGGATTTGGTAGACAGAAACTGAAAGAAGCCTGTCGTATATATGTATATATATATATATGTGTGTGTGTGTGTGTGTATATACATTTGTGCGTCTGTGTTTGTCTCCTCCAACATTGCTTGACAACCGATGGTGGTGTATTTACATCCCCGTAACTTAGTGGTTTGATAGAATAAGTACTAGGCTTACAAAGAATAAGTCCTGGGGTCGATTTGCTCAACTAAAGGTGGTGCTCCAGCATGGCCACAGTTAAATGACTGAAACAAGTAAAAGAGTATATTGAGTTTAACAAAAGTGAAAATTGAAACATTTACTGTGAAAACAACTCGCATTGGCAAGTCAAAGTCCCAGGTCACGAAGTTTGTCTTCAAAATAGAGAAGACATTGATCATGTCTCTAATCGAAAGGTTAGAGTTTCTTCCCTTCCAGGATGATGTTATTTCCAGAGTATTTTCCCATTATGCACTGTTTTGAGTATTTATGAATACCCACAAACCCTCCAATATCTCAGGAATCCCTGGTCCTATTTATGCAAAACCTGCTTTATTCCATTTTTATTCACATTTCAAGGGTACCTTAATTTATAATATTTTTCCATTATGTGCCAGTTTAGCTGCATTAAATGACAGACAAGCAAGCAAGCAGAGAGTTTTAGTAGTATATAAATTAATTGAACAGTTTCTGACCACATAAAATATATGGTTATAAAATGCATTCAAATATTCTTAAAACAAGCAGCATCAAAATCTATGTTTTATTCAATCAGCATAGATAACAGATATAGTTATCTCCCCACTACTCTCCCATCATAGACATCCTCTCCATATTTTCTGATCTCCCTACAAATTTATTCTACATCTGCTCTCTTCCTTTCCTGAACCTTGATTGATCACCTTTTTCCTGAGCCACTCCTGTTTTTTTTACACTCTCCAATCCATACTCATATTTACTCTCAACCACACCTCCACCCTTGTTCCACTTACTACACACCCTTGTTCCAGCTTAACACCCATCTCCAACTCTCTGTCACTCTCCTCTCACACCAATAAACCTATCCACTCACCCTTCCTCATTCATCATCATCCTCATCAAATGTCCACCTTCCATGCTGCCATGGGTTGGACAGTTTGACAGGAGCTGGTCAGGCAGAAGATTGCACCAAACTTCTGTCTTTTTGGCATGGTTTTTATAGCTGAATGCCCATCCACTTTACAGTGTGGACTGGACGCTTTTCATGTGGCACCAGCACTGGCAGGGTCACCAAGTAACTTGCAAGACAGGGAATCTTTGAAAGGAAAGGGGACATTGGAGAAAGTGATCTTGTGTCAGCTTATGAAAGGTTAAAGTGTGGCAGAGAGACAAAAAAAAAGGGTGACTTGCTGTAGATGAGGTACATGGTTACCTAGCTAGAGAGGAAGGGAGAGGGAGAGATAGAGAGGAAAAAGCAAGAGAGGAAGAGCAAGAAAGAGAGAAAATCTATGCAATATAGATGTAGATCTACACTATAATCTCCTACACAAAGAAATTACAAAGGGCGAGAAAGGTTGAAGAAGAGAGTGCAAGAACTATAAACAAAAATCTTTTTTACAAAGAACTTGATAAAGAAAATAACAGAAGAGAACAGTGATATATAATTATTTTAATCATTTCTATTCAACCATGAATTTGCATGATTTTAATATCGCTGTCCAAAACGATTGTCTGCATGAATTAAAATTCTCTTATATTTTAAAATCTCTTCTCCATTCTTAATAAATTTGTTGAATTTTATGGGATTCCTTTCCATAAATTCACATAACACACCATATACAAGTATTATTTTCATATTCGCAAACTTATGCCGATAAGCTACCAGCAAAATATGAAGAATCTATATTAGAAATCTTTTTTAGAATCCTCCAAATTAAAGGACGAAATATAATTCTACATTTTTATACATATATTACTGTTACCATTATTAATAACCTTTTATTAAGAAACTGATTTCTAATAAAATGAAATGGAGAAGATTAATATTGAAACATCTTTTAAGGACATTCATTTACTTATCCGTAATGAGTACATTAAGGATATAATAGCTATATTCCATGATCTCAATAGAAGAATGAGATGGAAAGCTCTATTCTTTGACAAACAAAATAATACAGAAGAAAAATTAGACAACAAAACAAACAAAGAATTAATGAAAATTAGAAGCAATTTTAAATCCTGGAAAGTCCCACCAGCAAACAGGATAGTAGAAAATTTTGAAGACGGCCAATGGAATCTACTTAGAAATATTAAGTTTAAAAAGAACGTTCTCAGGAATAATCACTTATGTTATTTGAAGCATAAAGTTAATGAACCCTGAAAATTAAAAGGTATAACCATACAATCTGATAAAACAGGAAATCTATACAATGTAGATATAGATCTTTCCTATGGCGGCTTTTGTTTTAAACTTTAAGCTTTCTCTTAGGTTATATTATTTTATTTGGCTTTTCTCTGAGGAAGGGGGAATATAATGATTCAACGTTACTTATACTAAAGTGTTATCATTATACCTAAAACCCTAACTACAGTCATAACGTCATAGAGACATATACGCATGAAACGCTATGAATATTAACGACATGTATGTTAAATATTTTCTTCGTATCCTATAAACTGCTATAAGAAAACATAATTAAGGATTACAGAAATGTATACTTATTTATGCTCAGTTGAAAAACGAACGTGAAGAGAAACATTTTCTTTTAATCAGTTTTATTATATAAGTATAACATTTTATATTATTTACAGTAGGAAAGATAACTTTGTCGTGAAGAAGAACGACTATAATTTCATTAACTAATTTCTCAATTCTAGCTAATACATTAACCAACAAATCAAAATAGATTTGTGATTAACTCTAGACATGGCATGAAAATTACCGATGTCTCAAAAGAGTGAGTGCCGTAGAGTTCAGTGACATCCAACAAACACTGATATTTTTCCCAAAATCCAGGGTTTTTATAACTGCTCAACTTGACTTAAAAGAATCGAAATCCATGACAAATATTCTTTACGAAACTTTTAGAATTTTTATATGAGCAGTTATATTAACCAATGGAAAAAAACGAAAATGATATTTCTTCGGCAAAGACATTACGTCATATTGCCAATTCGCGCCACATTTCAAAATGGCTAAAATGGTTATTGCTACAGATCTATACTATAATCTCCTACACAAAGAAATTACAAAGAAATATAAGATTATAAACAAAGATGTTCTAAAATCTATTATCAAAGCCAAACAAATAACGAGTGAACACCAAATTGACGATATAACTGAAGCTTATGAAGCATCTGGACCTAGAATTAGACAAAAAGACCACAAACCTAACTTTCATACTGATCCAAAATAAGGCTCATCTGCCCCTGTAAATCTGTCATCGGAAAACTTAGCAAATTTATCATAGATAAATACCTACATTTATTGAAATCCAAAATAAAACTCCACCTGTGGTCAAAAACACAAGATACAATCAACTGGTTCACCAACCTACAAGATAAGAAAAAATGTAAATTCATCCAACTAGACATAGACAACTATTACCAATCTATCAACCCCATCTTACTAAATAAAGCACTTATTTTTGCCAAGAATAAGGCTACATTATCAATGAAAGAAATAAAAATTATACATGAAGCTAGAAAGACTATAATATTTCATGAAAGTAAATACTGGACCAGGAAGGATGCACCAGACTGTTTCAATGTACCCATGGGTGCACAAGACTCCACAGAGGTAGCCGATTTAGTGGAATTTACCAACTACACCAACTTAAAGAATTCCCTGAATTGGAAGGTGGGATGACACACTATTCTTAGTTAGAAATACCTCCAACAGAAAACTCAAACTCTACAAAAAAAGATTACACAATTTTTTCAAAACCCAAGGACTATCCATTACTATTAAAAGAGATAACAACCCTGAAATTCCTAGACGTTAACTTTAATATTACTACTTCCTCCTATCAGCTTTACTATAAACCTAACAACAATATCACATACATAAACACTGAAAGTAACCATTCTTATAACATTATTAAAAACCTGACCACTAACATAGAAAGAAAAATTAATCTATTATCAACTAACAAAGAAATATTTAATAAAACAAAAAGACTACTATAACCTAGCACTTAAAAAGGCAGGATATAAATACGAAATTAAGTACAATAAAAACAACAGCATCAAATACTAATAATACCAAATATATTAGTGAACCTGATGAATTAGTACACCCTGACAAACATGAAAAAAAAACTCTCACTAATAGTCATCAACATAACTTTAGCAATAGACACGGAAATCACAACTACAATAAACATACTAATAAACTTAATCAAGACAAGCACCATACACAAAACTTTACTAAAAGAAAAAAATAGTATAAATTTTACCAATTCCCACCTTACTAACTACACTAATACTAATAAACCCAAGACAACAAACACCAAAAATGCTTAATTATAGATAAAAATAGGAATATTAAACCAATAAAAAATGAAAATAATCTAATCTCACCTAATCCCTCCAATAATATACATAACCATAGAAATCATATTAATATAGATAGGAATAAAATAGCAAAAAAGAAACCAATACCATGTGTGAGAATAGCTGAACCCACAAACATAACCCATCACTCCAATAAAGTAAACAGCAAGAACACTACTTGGCTCATAAAACCTTTTGCCAAACATCTAAAATCTCATTTTATTAGATCCATTAGAATTAGAATTAACAAAAACTTTAAAAACACCAAATATGCAAAAATATTTTAATATAACAAAAAACAGATTTGGATTTTCAGTCTCTCCAAACCTTTTTAGGATAATCTCTTCTTTTAACAATAAGAAATTGGACCTATTCTATAAAAAAAAAAATTCATTAAATATACCAAGCAACTACAGAATTATTATCCTGTAATTAACAACTACTATTGTGATAATAACCAAAACTCCATTATCCCGAATAAATATAGACATAACACCATAGTACCACCCAATAATTTAAATTGCAATTGAAGAGACCCAAATATTTGTGAAGTAGATAGAAATTGCAAAATGAAAGAAGTTGTATATCAAGCAACTATTATTACTTATGACTCCTCTACATATGTACACATTGGTTGCATGAAAAATTCTATTAAATCTAGAATTAATAATCATAAATCTTCCTTTAGGGACCCTAGAAAAGAGAATAGCACAGGTATATCTAAAAAACTTTGGCACCTCAAAAGAAACAATACTGATTACTCAATCTCTTGGAAAATCCTATCTTCTCTTCCTCTTACAGCTATAATAAAATTTGTAGGTTATGTTTGGAAGAAAGCTACAATATACTGAGAATGAATGGATAGCTGATCTGCACTAGGGATGAAAAAGTTTCCTCATGTAAACACATGACCAAATTCCTTTTTATTAATCTTAAATAATTATTCCCTCTCACCTTACTTGAATTTTTTAAAACATTTTTTTTAATATTTCTATTTTTTTTTAAATATCTCAATATATTATCTCTTTCGATGGGTTCAATTATTCATCATATCCTCTTCACATCACTATATTCACACCTTACACTATATTGATATTTTTTATTTAACTCTTCCCTCTAATAATTGCATGACCCACCATATATTGGGCCAACACTTTCTCCAAATCTCCCTTTCTCTCAACATATCTGGGGTTTTTTATACCTTTCCTTAAAATATAATATACCTCTCATTTTCTAATGTATTTTATTTGCATAATACCTCCCTAAAAACCCTCCTTAACATATCTACTTTAATTAATACTGTTTTATGTTACTTGTCATACTACCTGACAATTAATTATATTTTACAGCTGATATATGTAAACACATATAGTATTTCTTGATGTCCTACTTGCCTACAACCATGTGTGCATATCTAGATATCGATCATATTGTCATTGTGTGTGTGAATCTATTATTATTATTATCGTATGCTTATTAACTATATGTTACCACTGATACATACTTTTAATATGAACGTGTGCACATATATGTATGTTCCACATACTACTATATATATATGTCATTGCCTCTGTGAGGCCCAACATTAGAAGGTCATGCTTGACCACCTCATCCCATGTCTTCCTAGGTCTCCTCTACCCTGGACTCCTTCAACTGTTTGGGAGTGGCAGTTCTTCACACTGCTCTCCTAGTCCATCTGCAGTACATGACCATACCAATGCAAATGACTCTTTTGCACACCACAACCAATGCTTATCTCTAACATTTCTCTCAGGGCACTTACACTCCGTCATGTGTGCACACTGACATTATATTATCCAGCGGATCATGCTAGCATTATATCTTTTGAGCCTATCCATGTCTCCAGTAGTCAAGGCCCATGTTTCACTGCTGTGAAGCATGGCAGTTTGCACACATGCATCATACAATCTACCTTTCACTCTAAGCGAGAGGCCCTTTGTCACCAGTAGGGGTAGAAGCTTTCTGAACTTTGCCCAGGCTATTCTTATTCTAGTGGCAACGCTCTCCAAGCATCTACTCCCACTACAGACTTGGTCACCTAGGTAGCAGAAGCCATCAACTACTTCTAGTTTCTCCCCATGGCATGTGATGGAGTCTGTTTTCTGAGCATCTGTGGTGTTTATTGCCCATGTGCATCTGCTGCACATGAAAGTTATCTTCCTTTGATATTGCTGCACCTCTTTTCTATCCATAACTTACACTGGGTACATCTTATGGAGTTTCTACCTACACCTTTTCTACAGATTGAGCAGAGCCACCTACATGAAGGGGTGTGTGATGTGTTTGCCTTCCTACTCACTAGAACTTTGGTCTTTACAACATTGATTCTAAACCTTGCTTCCACACCTGAAATTTCTTCTCTAGTTCTGGTAGTGATTCTGCTATGAGGGTCAGGTCATCAGCATAGAGGAGTTCCCAGGGGCAACCTGTCTTGAATTCCTCTGTTATTACCTGGAGGACTATGCTGAATAAGAGGGGGCTGAGCGTTGATCCTTGGTGGACCCTTACTTCTACCCGGAATTCTTCACTATACTCATTTTCAATCCTAACCCTACTAACAGCATCTCTGTATAGGGCCTTTACAGTCCTTATTAACCATTCGTCAATCTCCCCTTTTTTTTCCTTTTTGCACTGGTATGAGTATATATATTTTTGTACTGTGTTCCTTCCTTTATGTATACCCTAATCTAAAAACAACTATAATTCCTATATCTATGTATACTAATATGCAGATATGCCTCTACTCAAATATTAGTATACTAGCAGTATCGCCCGGCGTTGCTCGGGTTTGTAAGGGAAATAACTATATAAGCATTTTTAGAGAGTTATAGCCAAAAAATAGCAAAAAATGCATTAAAAATGGAAAAAAAATTATGGTAAATTTTTTTTTTAAATCGTTGACACATCGTAGATATTTTTAGAGAGTTACTTCCCTTATATAATAGCGAAAAAATGCATTAAAATGGAAAAATACGATGGTAAATTTTTTTTAAATCGTAGACGCGCGCTAATACCCAGAAGAGCTCGATATGAATCACGACTATAAGATACCCGGTTTTGGTTACACTGCACCGCAAAATGTGGGAGTAGTTAGGAATCTAAATCGTAGGAGAGACACACAACTTCACTTTTATATATAAAGATATAAGCCACGTAGTTATATACACATACTTTGTTATATACACATTCTTAAAAGAAAATGTTATTTTGAACACAACATTTATAAAGAATAAAATATTTTTTGATTTTTCTTAACCCTTTCGTTACTATATTTCTGACCAAAATACACCCCTTATGTGTTTCCATTAATTTCTAACATAATCATAAATTTAGTCTGGTTTCATTAAACAACTATAACTTTTTTATTTATCAATATATTAACATGAATTTTGGGAGATAATTTAATGAAATGTTCTCAACCAATTCTATACTATAATTTTTGTCACAAAGTGACTCTAATTGCAGGTAGATACAGGTAAATTCAACAAAATATAAAATTATTAAAATTTTGTTCAAACATCGCTATAGAAAATGGGTTATTAGCTAATATTCCATTGGGTATACAACAAAATTTTACGATAGAATTTGTTATTCTGGGTAACTTTCTGATACCCATAATAATATTTATGGCAAAATAGGCCTTAATTTCATTTAAGGTTGTGGGAAATAACAAACTATCCTTTCTTTCGCTTTGTTTACGTATAGCGTAACAGTTCGTTTCCGCCGTAATGATTTCAAATAGACTCATTCGAAAAAGTAAAAAGAAATAGTCTAAGACTTTACTCTTCTGGGAAAGTCTGTGGCTTGGTCCAGTTTCTTCAGAAAAATCACCGAAAGAAACAGTTTTTAAATTTTCACTCCATTTGGGTGCCAATTCATTTTCTTTATCGCTGTCGGAGCTCTCAGATTCACTGTTTTCACTTTAATCGTTGCAAACTTGCAAAGAGAAAGTCATAGAAATTAGAGTGATAGCGTGAGTGAATCAGATCACTCCCTTTTTGTGTGTGTGTGTGCGAGTGCTATAGCCCACACTAAGAAAAGCACTTGACTAACACACCACAATGTGAGTTTTCTCTAAATTTTGCTTAATTGGGGTTGAAATTTTAAAAACTGGACCTGGCACGACCCGATTTATTCTACTCTTAAAAATGCTAGGTAAATTGTAATTGAAGAAATCCTATATTGTAGATTTCTATAAGAGACAAAGGGAGGCAGATAAAATCTGCCTTTTATAATAAGAGATACTAACAATTTTTTTCCCTTATAAGATTTTTTTATATGACGTTATATATAAATTATCTTGTATACTTATGTGCACCTCCTACTCGCAAATTTTTCTTATATAACACAATAATCTTCTATTACTTGAATATTAATTACTAACCCTAAACCACAATATATATTTCCCTCTCACTTTATGCCAAGCTACTTCCTTAACCCTTAACTTTTATTTATACTGAAACGTAGTCAATATATTACCTTACATAGTGATACATACAATTTAAACCCTCTATTTTCATCTATTTTTCATTCCTAGCTCTATTATCTCCTCTACATTGTTATTTTTCAGTTCACTACATCCAATAATAAAACCTCTGAGCATTCTTTTTCATCTTTATAGCCACAGCAAGTATTTACTATCTAAATCTGTAATATTAACTATTTTTGTTTTTACTTCTTTTTTTTACCTACAAACTAATATCAGTTCTTACACAAACACAACTCCATTTTATGTAGCTTTTTCTCTCTTTAAGTATTGCTACCCCTATAATACTTGTTTACATTACATTCCAGCAGACCTTTATACACTATATCCTCTAGTTTAACTTCATTCTTATGTACACCACATTTAGTATTGTCAGGTCATATCCTAATTCACATATAGCTATGCTTTTCCATTGGACATTTCTATACACCTTATTTTTACATACATGACTTATTTGGAGTCAGAATTATTTATCTTCTTCTTACTCTTCTATACAGGGAACGTCTCATAAATCCTTTTTCACTTATATTTTCAAATAACCGTTAGTTGCCTTAGTTTCTTCTTTCTTTCTCATAAGGATAAATATGAAAATCCGAAATTCTACTCTGCTATTTCCTTTATCAAATCCTATGTAAAAAGAAAATTTTATGTTTATACTTCTTGCACTGAAGAGAACAGTGATATATAATAAATTTAATTATTTCTATTCAACCATGAATTTGCATGTTTTTATTTTGCTGTTCAAAACGATTGTCTGCATGAATTAAAATTCTCGTACATTTTAACATCTTCTAGTCTACACTTAAACAAATTTGTTGAGTTTTATGGGATTCCTTTCCATAAATTCACATAACACACCATATACAAGTATTATTTTCATATTTGCAAACTCATGCCGATAAGCTACCAGCATAATATGAAGAATCTATATTAGAAATCTTTCTGGAATCCTCCAAATTAAAGGACAAAATATAATTCAACTTTTGCCAGTACTGCCTGACTGGCCCTCATGCTGGTGGCATGTAAAAGCACCCACTACACTCTCAGAGTGGTTGGCATTAGGAAGGGCATCCAGCTGTAGAAACTCTGCCAGATCAAGATTGAAGCCTGGTGCAGCCATCTGGTTCACCAGTCCTCAGTCAAATCGTCCAACCCATGCTAGCGTGGAAAGCAGGCATTAAACAATGATGATGAGGATATATATATATATATATATATATATATATATATATATATATATATATATATACACACATACACACACATATATACATGCACACACGTGTCCTGAATCCTATCCCAATTCTTGGCTAGTATTTATTTTAGAGCTAAACTTAAAGAGTACATTCACCACACTATTAGCAAAGTATCATAGAGAAATAGCCTACTTGTCATACCATACTGGCTGCAGCCATGAATGAAGGGAGGGGGGGATCTTTATGTAAGAGAAAGCTAATGTATTTAGTAAACAGAAACTGGCTGGTTTCATGAAGTTTTGATAATGTAGCACAAGCTTGTTTCCTCTAAATTATACACACTATAATATATATATATATATATGATGTTGAGTACTCTTTAACTTAAATTGTGGTTTTCTGTATATTTGAATGGGAACAAAATTAACATTACACACACATTTCTGATGACCCAATTTTCAACTGTGGACCACTTGAGTAATTTTTAAGCAGCAGCAACAGAGAATTGTAGCTGCTACCACTTCCTCTGCATTTATGTACACTCATAGGCAACAAAGCTATGGAAGTAGCCAAATTCCATTGCTGCAAACATGTGCGATATCTCAACTGCTAAAATGATAACCATTCCTTAAGATCCCAGAGGCTGCTGGAAATCCATTGTGAGAAAGTGGCTTAAAGCTCAATTACATGTTTTCTCTTCTCAGGCTGTTATGTTCTTAGCTTTTATTTTCCTCAACCCACTCAGAAACCAGTAGCAGATCAGTGCAGAAAGGTCGAGCTGATGGCCAAGATCACACCTCTTGCTCATTATTTATCTCTACCCGCATTTTTAATCTCTGTTGCTCCCCTACTTATGAAAGTATCCACTTTCTCCTCCTCCCCTCTTATGACCCATTGTCTATATCCTCTCTTATGCTCATCCTTTTGTGCCTTGAATTTGCTTTAGCACCCCATCACTACCCTCTTTATGCACTACCTGCATAAGGTCTGGTCATCAAATCTAAGTAGAGATTTCAAACATAAAGTCTTCAAAGCCACAATTGAACCAATTCTACTATATGGCTCAGAAACCTGGATGTTATCAAAGAAGCTTGAGAAGCGGTTGGATGGAACTTACACTCGCCTCCTTATGAGACCTCAAAATCTCTCATGGAAGTGTCATCCAACCACAGTACAAATATATGGGAAATTACCACCTGTATCATCTCTTGTGAAAGGTAGAAGAGTCCAGTTTGCTGGACATTGTTGTAGAGCTGAAAACCAGGTAATTTCAACTCTTCTCCTCTGGAAGCCATCTGCTCGCGATACCAGAGGGCACACACTCTCCTACCCTGATGTAATCTCCAGGGATACAGGCATCCAGCGACAGGACCGCCGTAATGCTATGATGGACAGTGAAGCCTGGCGTAACATAGTAAATTCCATTGTTTCAACCACGGTCAAACAATGATAGTGATGACATCATCATCATCATTTAGAGTCCGCTTTCCATGCTAGCATGGGTTGGATGGTTCAACTGGGGTCTGTGAAGCCAGAAGGCTGCATCAGGCCCAGTCTGATCTGGTAGTGTTTCTACAGCTGGATGCCCTTCCTAACGCCAACCACTCTGTGAGTGTAGTGGGTGCTTTTTACGTGCCGTCCGCACAGGTGCCAGACGGAGCTGGCAAACGGCCACGGACGGATGGTGCTTTTTACGTGCTACCGGCACGGGGGCCAGGCGAGGCAGGCAACGGCCATGATCGGATGGTGCTTTTTACGTGCCACGGGCACGGGGGCCAGTTGGGGCGGCGCTGGCAACGGCCACGATCGGATTATTCGCTTACTTGTCACCGGCACTGGTATCACAGCTGCAATTTCCATTGATGTTGATCGACTTCGATTTTGGTTCTGCTTTCTGATATCTGATTTGATTTGATTTTGATTTTGATTTTCAATTGCCTCAACGGGTCTTCACAAGTGGAGTTTTGTGTCCCAAGAAGGAAAGGTATGTATAAGTCGACTGGCTACATACCAGGTAGAGGCCACGGGTTATGGTCTCACTAGTCTTGCCGGGTCTTCTCATGCACAGCATACTTCCATAGGTCTCGGTCTCTAGTCTTTTCCGTGGTGAGACCTAAAGTTCGAAGGTCGTGCTTCACCACCTCGTCCCAGCTTTTCCTGGGTCTACCTCTTCCACAGGTTCCCTCAACCGCTAGGGTGTGGCACTTTTGCACACAACTATCTTCAGCCATTCTCGTCACATGACCATACCAGTGCAAACGTCTCTCTTATACACCACAACTGATGCTTCTTAGGCCCAGCTTTTCTCTCAAGGTACTTACACTCTGTCGAGTATGAACACTGACATTACACATCCATTGGAGCATACTGGCTTCATTTCTTGCGAGCTTACGCATATCCTCAGCAGTCACAGCCCATGTTTCACTACCATGTAGCATGGCTGTTCGTACACATGCATCATACAGTCTGCCTTTTACTCTGAGCGAGAGGCCTTTTTGTCACCAACAGGGGTAAGAGCTCTCTGAACTTAGCCCAGTCTATTCTTACTCTAGCAGTTACACTTTCAGCACGCCCACCCCCGCTACTGACTATGTCACCTAGGTAGCGGAAGCTATCAACTATTTCTAGTTTTTCTCCCTGGAACGTGTTAGAAGTTGATCTCAGCATATTTTCAGTGTTTATTGCTCCTGAGCATCTGCCACAAACAAAAACTATCTTCCTAGTTAGCCTTCCTTTGACATTGCTGCACCTCTTATGTGTTTATAGCTTACACTTGGTGCATCTTATAGAGTTTCTACCTACACCTTTTCTACAGATCGAGCAGGGCCATCTACCTGAAGGCATTTGTGATTGGTCTACCTTCCTACTTATTAGGACTTTGGTTTTGGCTAGGTTGATTCTAACGCCCTTCGATTCTAATCCTTGCTTCCACACCTGAAACTTCTCCAGTTCTGATAGTGACACAGCAATTAGAACAAGGTCATCAGCATAGAGGAGCTCCCAGGGGCATCCTGTCATGAATTCCTCCGTTATTGCCTGGAGGACTACGATAAATAGGAGGGGACTGAGGACTGAACCTTGGCAGACCCCTACCTCTACCCGGAATTCTTCACTGTACTCGTTGCCAACCCTCACCTTACTAGCAGTGTCTCTGTACATGGCTCGCACAGCTCTCACTAACCATTCATCTATCCCAAGTTTCCTCATTGACCACCAGATATACACATATACATACGTATATATATATATATATATATACATACATATACATATATATATATATATTTATATATATAAATCCTTAAATCCTTAAAAATGTTTTAGCCCGAAGGCCGCGGCCATGCTGGGGCACCACCGCTGAATGAGCTACACTAGTTTGTGAATCCACCTCTGATACGTGGCACTTGATCAACAAGGGAGTTCGATGCTGCTGCCCGCATCCGTGTCTCCTGTCGTGAGGTAGGTTCATCTGGGACTCCCAACAAGAAGAGATCCAGTTTAGTTTTAAAGAAACCCACATCCACACCATGTAAGTCTCTCAGGCATTTAGGGAGGATGTTAAAGAGCTGTGGTCCTCTGAAACCCAAGCTGTTGCAGTATCTGGACCTGTATTTTGATGGTGATGTTGGAATCCTTGGCACCACGCAGCGGTGTATATATGTATATATATATACATACATATACATATATATATTTATATATATATATATACATACATATACATATATATATATATACATACATATACATATATATATATACATACATATATATATACATACATATATATATATACATACATATATATACATACATACATATATATATACATACATATATATATATACATACATATATATGTATACATACATATATATGTACACATACATATATATGTACACATACATATATACATACATACATATACATACATACATATACATATATACATACATACATATACATATATACATACATACATATACATATATACATACATACATATACATATATACATACATACATATACATACATATATATATATATATATATATATATGTATACATACATATATATATGTATACATACATATATATATATATGTGGATACATACATATATATATATGTGTATACATACATATATATATATGTGTATACATACATATATATATATATGTGTATACATACATATATATATGTGTATACATACATATATATATATATGTGTATACATACATATATATATGTATACATATATATATATATATATGTATACATACATATATATATATATATGTATACATACATATATATATATATGTATACATACATATATATATATGTATATATACATATACATACATATACATACTTATGTATACATACATATACATATATATGTATACATACATATACATACATATGTATACATACATATATATACATATGTATACATACATATATATATATATATATATATATATATATATATATACTAGCTCACAATCATCTGCATATATCATCATCATCGTTTAACGTCCGTTCTCCATGCTAGCATGGGTTGGACGGTTCGACCGGGATCTGGGAAGCCAGAAGGCTGCACCAGGCTGCAGTCTGATCTGGCAGTGTTTCTACACCTGGATGCCCTTCCTAACGCCAACTACTCCGTGAATGTAGTGGGTGCTTTTTACGTGCCACCAGCACAGGTGCCAGGCGAGGCTGGCAATATATATATTTATACATACATACATATATATACATACACACATATACATATACATACATATACGTACATACATACATACATATACGTACATACATACATGCATATATATATATACATACATATGTTCTTTTACTTGTTTTAGTCATTTAACTGCATCCATGCTGGAGCCCCCACCTTAAAGGGTTTTTACTTGAAGATCTCAATGCCAGAACATTCGGTTTTATTTTCTTTTTTAAGCCTTGTACTTATTCTATCAGCCCATTTTGCTGAACCACTAGGTTACAGAGATGTAAACCAACCAACACCAGAGAAGCATTGGTAAGGGGACAAACAGACCCCTTCAGGATGATGGCCCTGCTCAATTTGTAGAAAAGGTATCGAGAGAAACTCCATACATTTTACTCAATGCAAGCTAACAGAGAAAGCAGCAGACTTTATATGTGGCAGACGTGCAAGTACATTAAACAGCAGAAATGAACAAAAAGCAGACTGCCTCAAATGCCAGGGTAATTCTCAGAAGTAGTAGGGCAGTTTCTGTTACTTAGGTGACCAAGTTAGTAGTGGAGGAGGTTGTTCCAAAAGCATAGCTGCTAGAATAAGAATAGGCTGAGTGAAGTCCAGGGAGCTACAGCCTGTTAGTAATGAAGGGCCTCTCCTTCAGAGTCAAAGGCAGATTATATGATGCCTGTGTACGAACAACTATGCTACATCACAGCGTGACACGGGCTGTGACTACTGAGGAATATGCAAAAGCTTGAAAGAAATGAAACCAGTATGTTCTACTGGAATGGCAATATCAGTGTTCCTGTACGACAGTGTGATTTCAAATAAAAACACACAAAACACACACACAAACAATACATGCACATCAACAAACAAAACACATGCACACTCACAAACAAAACATACACACACAAACAAACAAAACACACAGACACACACAAACAACACATACTAGTATTACGAGATATTGACTAAATAATATACTTTTTGATATATTGAACTACATTATACATTTTACAGCAATCACAGCATTGATTAAATTTTTCTCAATGAACAAGATTCCGGGATAAATTCTTTCACTTCTCACAGCAAATGTAAGTGTTGTAAGATTTTTCTTTTACTGAATAATAAATGGGATGGTCATAACTGGAACGTCTTAGGTCATACTTCCGCCCAACCACTGCTAACCTGGGGTTAAATAACATATCAACGGAACAAGTAGAATTAGCAGCAAACGTGAAGCCAATACGTTGTAGCTCGAACTGCTAGAAATAGCAGCCTAGGCAGGAATGCCTTTAATAGGTATGCTGAAAAACGTAGAATGAGGGGGACAAAGAAACAATACAGCAGTAGGTCTCAAATTTACAAATACATACAAACACACACTTGTATGTATGTATAAACAACAGTTGTAGTGTGCCACGAGTTATTAATTAGTGACACTGGAAAATATCCAAGTTGACTAAAAATGTTTTTGTTTTCCGTTGCGAGAGGAAAGCAGCAGAAACACACCAAATGTTGACAATTATAATTGAACCCTTTATATTTTAAATTTAAACACATATTCATTACAATTTATCGTGAAAAACAGTTTTATTTTCAAAGTATTTCGCCGGGTACGTTAAAATCTTTTTAAAAAATAATTTTTTTTTAAATAAACGAAAATAGTGGGAAATACCAGCAGCACACACATTTGTTAGCAATGACGATACTTAATAATATATATATATATATACAACATGGATGTATGAACACTGGTAAAGTATTTGTGTTTTTAGCTCCAAATCTGGTGAAAGGCCTCAGGGGCGTGACCGTATTTTTAAGTGTGTCAAGCAGTTTAGTGTCCAAATCGCAACATGTCTTACTCCTCCTTGTTTCTCTGGATATCAATACAAAGCTTCGTCGTCCACCTTTTTGAAGTCAGTATCCAATCACTCGAGGACACAACTATAAAATAAAATAAACAGCACAACACTCATGATTTTCGGAAACATTTTCACTCAGCATTGTCCAAGTATGAAATAAACTACCCAGTTTTGAAGTAGACATCAGGACAATTTTGTTGTGTCACCAACGTTAGTCTTGACCTTTGCACCTTTTCTTGTTCAATTTTCGGCCTTGGAGTCGGGTTTTATCCCGTCTACACTGCAGTACTTTTGACTATCATCGCTTTCTTCTGCTGTTTTCGGCCTCCTCTTTCACCCTTTACAGACCAGTCGCACTCCACCAGAACACTATATTAAAAATAAGCTCATTAATTAAAAAGTATCTAAACATTGCAGACGTCAGTTTGTTTTGTTTTGTTATTTTTATAAATTCTTTCTTCCTTTGCGATTTATTATATAAAATCAAAGGATACATCGCTAATCCCCTTCTCGAATTTAATTAAGGTGTAAACATTAAAACTATTTTCTACATTTTGTGTACATATTTGCCTAAATAAAGTTTGTGCATGTCCCCCTTTCTTATAAACCAACCGAGAAAGAGAGAGTGTGTGTGATAGGGAATGTAATAATGAAGATTCCGCGGCAATTAGAAATGAATAAACAAAAGATAGAGGAAAAGTTTACTTACATCAGCTCGGATGGTTGAGGGTTCGAACTGCAATCGACGAGAGAAATTGATAACTGCAAGGGCAGATAACTGAGGCTGACTTTCTATTGCCAAGGCCGGACTTTGTGGTTAAACAGCTGGGTTTGAAGTGATAGGGTCGGTTAGGTTTACTGATTATCATAATAAAACAGAATTAAACGATCGATTAATTGACATCATTGACACTTCTTGCACACATTCTTTCCTTTCTGTCCTGTTCGAAAAATTGTTTTCGCCTTATAACATTCAATTGAAGAGGCTAGGAATAAATTAACAATTTATTTTTCCATGAATGCGACACAATTGTGCCCAAAGCTCTAGTCTTCGGCGACACGACAACACGGATACTTTATTACACTAGCACACAAAACAGTAGATTTGTCGGAAAGGAATTTAATCTAAGGAAGATTAAAGCAACGCCTCATGCAGAGCTTCTCAAAATGACATATTATCTTCACAGACGAATTAGTGAAGTTTTATATTCACCACAATAAGTTCAAAACAATCTAATTCTATGAAACAAAGCCATGCCTCGGTCTCTTTTTCACTTCTCACAAGCCTCCACCCTTCTATGAGAAACACTGCCCTAATACAAAACTGATACTTGATTCCTGATCGCCATTCCTACAAGCAAAGTGAATTCCGTCAAAGTGTGAGCAGAAAATGTAAAAAGATACAACTGAATCTTCCAAGACATTGAATCCAATGTTCTATTACTTCTGTTCCTCAGTTACA